>NC_080380.1:105074923-105347840 GCF_014773155.1 Arachis stenosperma | reverse complement strand
CTGAGCATCAAGGAAATTCGTGTAGAGAACTTTTCTGGAGTTAAACGCCACTCCCATGCCAGTTGGGGCGTTTAACTCCAACTTTTATTCCTGTCCGGCGTTTAACGCTGGAATTCTGAGGCCGGATTGCTTTGGCGGGTTTGGGCCATCAAATCTTGGACAAGTATGGACTATTATATTGCTGGAAAGCCTGGATGTCTACTTTCCAACGCCGTTGAGAGCGCGCCAATTGGGCTTCTGTAGCTCCAGAAATCCACTTCGAGTGCAGGGAGGTCAGAATCCAACAGCATCTGCAGTCCTTTTTGGTCTCTGAATCAGATTTTTGCTCAGGTCCCTCAATTTCAGCCAGAAAATACCTGAAATCACAGAAAACACACAACTCATAGTAAAGTCCGAAAAGTGAATTTTAAATAAAAACTAATAAAAATGTACTAAAATCTAAACTAAAAGATATCAAAAACATACTAAAAACAATGCCAAAAGTATCACAAATTATCCGCTCATCACAACACCAAACTTAAATTGTTGCTTGTCCTCAAGCGACTGAAAATCAAATAAGATCAAAGAGAATATGCAATGAATTCCAAAAACATCTGTGAAGATCAGTATTAATTAGAGCGGGGCTTTTAACCTTCTGTCTCTGAACAGTTTTGGCATCTCAATCTATCCCTTGAAATTCAGAATGGTTGGCTTCTTTAGGAACTCAGAGTCCAGATAGTGTTAATGATTCTCCTAGTAAAGTATGATGATTCTTGAACATAGCTATTTATTGAGTCTTGGCTGTGGCCCAAAGCACTCTGTCTTCCAGTATTACCACCGGATACATACCGCCACAGACACATGATTGGGTGAACCTTCTCAGATTGTGACTCAGCTTTGCTAAGTCCCCAATTAGAGGTGTCCAGGGTTCTTAAGCACACTCTTATTTGCCTTGGATCACAACTTTATTTCTTTTCTTTTTCTTTCTTTTCTTTTTTTTTTTTTTTCGATTTTTTTTTTTTTTTTTTTTTTGAATAGCTTTTTCTTGCTTCAAGAATCATTTTATTGATTTTTCAGATCCTCAGTAACATGTCTCCTTTTTCATCATTCTTTCAAGAGCCAACATTCATGAACCACAAATTCAGATACATATGCACTGTTTACACACATTCAGAGAACAAAAATATTGCCACCACATCAAATAATTAAACTATTATAAATTCAAAATTCATGCATTCTTCCTTTTCAATTAAGCACATTTTTATTCAAGAAAGGTGATGGATTCATAGGACATTCTAACTTTAAGCATAGACACTAAACACTAATGATCAAACACACAGCTGGATAACATAAAGCACTAAAAATTTTGAAAAACAAGGGAATAAAGAACAAGGAAATCAAGGAATGGGTCCACCTTAGTGATGGCGGCTCTTCCTTGCTTTTGAAGGTCCTATGGATGCTTTGAGCTCCTCAATGTCTCTTCCTTGTCTTTGTTGCTCCTCCCTCATGATTCTTTGATCTTCTCTAATTTCATGGAGGAGAATGGAGTGTTCTGCTCCCACCCTTAGTTGTCCCATGTTGGAACTTAATTCTCCTAGGGAGGTGTTTAGTTGCTCCCAATAGTTTTGTGGAGGAAAGTTTCATCCCTTGAGGAATCTCAGGGATTTCTTGATGAGAGGGGTCTCTTGTGTATTCCATCCTTTTCTTGGTGATGGGCTTGTCCTCATCAATGGGGATATCTCCTTCTATGTCAACTCCAACTCATTAACTTCTATTCTTCTCCAATCATGATGCTATGGATCATGGCCCGGTCTATGGTAACTTCGGACCGGTTGCTAGTGGGAATGATTGAGCGTTGTATGAACTCTAACCATCCTCTAGCCACGGGCTTGAGGTCATGCCTTCTCAATTGGACCGGCTTTCCTCTTGAATCTTGCTTCCATTGTGCGCCCTCTTCACATGACTGTGAGGACTTGGTCCAACCTTTGATCAAAGTTGACCCTTCTAGTGAAAGGATGCTCATCTCCTTGCATCATAGGCAAGTTGAACGCCACCCTCACACTCTCCGGACTAAAATCCAAGTATTTCCCCCGAACCATAGTAAGATAATTCTTTGGATTCGGGTTCACACTTTGGTCATGGTTCTTTGTGATCCATGCATTGGCATAGAACTCTTGAACCATCAAGATTCCAACTTGTTGAATGGGGTTGGTGAGAACCTTCCCAACCTCTTCTTTGGATCTCATGGCGGATCTCCGGATATTCACCCTTTTTGAGTAAAAAGGGGACTTCGGGGATCACCTTCTTCAAGGCCACAACTTCATAGAAGTGGTCTTGATGCACCTTTGAGAGGAATTTATCCATCTCCCATGACTCGGAGGTGGAAGCTTTTGCTTTCCCTTTCCACTTTTTAGAGGTTTCTCCGGCCTTTGGTGCCATAATGGTTATGGAAAACGAAAAAGCAACGCTTTTACCACCAAACTTAAAATGTTTGCTCGTCCTCGAGCAAAAGAAGAAGAAGGAGTAGAAGAAGAAGAAATGAGGAAGAGGGGGAGGGTAGTGTTTCGGCCAAAGGGTGGGTTTGGGAGGAAAGTATTTGAATTTGAAGGGTAGGTTGGTGGGGTTTTATGAAGGATGGATGTGAGTGGTGAAGAGAAAGATGGGATTTGATAGGTGAGGGGTTTTTGGGGAAAAGGTGTGAGGTGATTGGTGAATGGGGGAAGAAGAGAGAGAGTGATGGTAGGGTCCTGTGGGGTCCACAGATCCTGTAGTGTCAAGGAAAGTCATCCTTGCACCAAATTGCATCAAAATCCACGTTTTGACCCATTTCTGGCGTTAAACGCCGGGCTGGTGCCCATTCCTGGCGTTTAACGCCAGGTTGTTTGCCCTTTACTGGCGTTTAACGCCCAGAAGGGTGCCAGACTGGGCGTTAAACGCCCAACTGCTAGGCTGACTGGCGTTTGAACGCCAGCAGCATCTTCCTCCAGGGTGTGCTGTTTTTCTTCCTGTTTTTCATTTTTTTTTTGCTTTTTCATTGTTTTTGTGACTTCTTATGATCATCAACCTACAAAAAAGATAAAATAACAAAGAAAATAATTAATTATAAAACATTGGGTTGCCTCCCAACAAGCGCTTCTTTAGTGTCATTAGCTTGACAGAGGACTCCCATGGAGCCTCAGAAACACTCAGAACCGTGTTGAAACCTCCCAACACCAAACTTAGAGTTTGAATGTGGGTTTCAACACCAAACTTAGAGTTTGGTTGTGGCCTCCCAACACCAACTTAGAGTTTGACTGTGGGGGCTCTGTTTGGCTCTGTTTTGAGAGAAGCTCTTCATGCTTCCTCTCCATGATGATAGAGGGATATCCTTGGGCCTTAAACACCATGGATTCTTCATTCACTTGAATGATCACTCTCCTCTATCAACATCAATCACAGCCTTTGCTGTGGCTAGGAATGGTCTGCCAAGGATGATGGATTCATCCATGCACTTCCCAGTCTCTAGGACTATGAAATCAGTAGGAATGTAATGGTCTTCAATCTCCACCAAAACATTCTCTATAAGTCCATGAGCTTGTTTTCTTGAATTGTCTGCCATCTCTAATGAGATTCTTGCAGCTTGCACCTCAAGGATCCCTAATTTCTCCATTACAGAGAGGGGCATGAGGTTTACACTTGACCCTAAGTCACACAAGGCCTTCTTGAAGGTCATGGTGCCTATGGTACAAGGTATAGAAAACTTCCCAGGATCCTGCCTCTTTTGAGGTAGTTTCTGCCTAGACAAGTCATCCTGTTCTTTGGTGAGCAAGGGAGGTTCATCCTCCCAAGTCTCATTTCCAATAACTTGTCATTTAGTTTCATGATTGCTCCAAGGTATTTAGCAACTTGCTCTTCAGTAACATACTCATCCT
The DNA here is from genome assembly GCF_014773155.1 of Arachis stenosperma. Lineage (NCBI taxonomy): Eukaryota > Viridiplantae > Streptophyta > Magnoliopsida > Fabales > Fabaceae > Arachis > Arachis stenosperma. Next base: position 105,343,950 of record NC_080380.1, on the reverse strand, counting down.
CTTCAGAGGAGAATACTCATCAGAGCTCATGAATGGCAGAAGTAAGTCCAATGGAATCTCTATGGTCTCATTTTGAGCCTCAGATTCCCATGGTTCCTCATTGGGGAACTCACTGGAGGCCAGTGCACGCCCATTGAGGTCTTCCTCAGTGGCGTTCACTGCCTCTCCTTCCTCCCAGAATTCGGCCATGTCTATGGCTTTGCACTCTCCTTTTGGATTTTCTTCTGTGTTACTTGGGAGAGTGCTTGGAGGAAGTTCAGTAATTTTCTTGCTCAGCTGACCCACTTGTCCTTCCAAATTCCTAATGGAAGATCTAGTTTTCAGTCATGAAACTTTGAGTGGTTTTGATCAGATCAGAGACCATTGTTGCTAAGTCGAAGTATTCTGCTTAGAACTCTCTGTCTGTTGCTGAGAAGATGATGGAAAAGGCTTGCCATTGCTAAACCTGTTTCTTCCACCATTATTGTTATTGAAACCTTGTTGAGTCTCTTGATTCTTCCATGAGAGATTTGGGTGATTTCTCCATGAAGAATTATAGGTGTTTCCATAGGGTTCTCCTAGGTAATTCACCTCTTCCATGGAAGGTTCTCAGGATCATAAGCTTCTTCCTTAGATGAAGCATCCTTAGTACTGTTTGGTGCATTTGCATTCCAGACAGACTTTGAGAAATCAAATTGACTCGTTGAGTCAATATCTTATTCTGAGCCAATATGGCATTCAGAGTGTCAATCTCAGAACTCCTTTCTTCTGACTAGTCCCATTGTTCACAGGATTTTCTTTCAGAAGTGTACATGAATTGGTTATTTGCAACCATTTCAATCAGTTCTTGAGCTTCAGTAGGCGTCTTCTTCAGATGAAGAGATCCTCCTGCAGAGCTATCCAAGGACATCTTAGATAGTTCAGAGAGACCATCATAGAAATACCTATGATGCTCCATTCAGAAAGCATGTCAGAAGGACATTTTCTGATTATTGTTTGTATCTTTCCCAAGCTTCATAGAGGGATTCTCCATCCTTTTGTCTAAAGGTTTGGACTTCCACTCTAAGCTTACTCCATCTTTGTGGTGGAAAGAATTTTGCCAAGAAGGCATTGACTAGCTTTTCCCAAGAGTCCAGGCTTTCTTTAGGTTGAGAATCCAACCATATTCTAGCCCTGTCTCTTACAGCAAAAGGGAATAGCATCAGTCTATAGACCTCAGGGTTAACCCCATTAGTCTTGACTGTGTCACAGATTTGCAAGAATTCAGCTAAAAACTGATGAGGATCTTTCATTGGAAGTCCATGGAACTTGCAATTCTGTTGCATTAGAGAAACTAATTGAGGCTTAAGCTCAAAGTTGTTTGCTCCAATGGCAGGGATAGAGATGCTTCTCCCATAAAAATCAGGAGTAGGTGCAGTAAAGTCACCCAGCACCTTCCTTGCATTGTTTGCATTGTTGTTGTTTTCTGCTGCCATGTTTTCTTCCTTGAAGAATTCGGTCAGGTCCTCTAAAGAGAGTTGTGCTTTGGCTTCTCTTAGCTTTCTCTTCAAAGTCCTTTCGGGTTCAGGATCAGCTTCAACAAGAATGCCTTTGTCCTTGCTCCTGCTCATATGAAAGAGAAGGGAACAAGAAAATGTGGAATCCTCTATGTCACAGTATAGAGATTCCTTTAAGTGTCAGAGGAAAAGAGAAATAGAAAGAAGAAGGAGAAGATAAATTCGAACTTTAGTTTAGATAGGTTCGAATTGTGCATTGAGAAGGAGTGGCACTCCATAAATAGAAGGATGTGAGAAGGAGGGAAGAAGATTTTCGAAAATTAATTAAAATACTTTGAAAACATTTTTGAAAAACATCAATTGATTTTCGAAAATCAAAGTGGAAAAGAAACCAAGTGATTTTTGAAAAAGATTTTGAAATTAGAAATTAAAAAGATTTGATTGAAAACTGTTTTGAAAAGATATGATTTTAAAAATGAATGACTTGCTTAACAAGAAAAGATATGATTTGAAACATTCAAACCTTTCTCAACAGAAAGGTAACAATCTTGTGATGTTCAATCAAATCATTAATTGTTAGTAAGTATCTTTTAAAAGGAAAGAAATTGATTTTGAAAACATTTGATTGAAAAGATTTGATTTGAAAAGATTTGATTTTGAAAAATTTGAAAAAAATTGATTTGAAAAAAAATCTTCCCCCTGCACCATCCTGGCGTTAAACGCCCAGAATGGTATACATTCTGGCGTTTAACGCCCAAAATGCTACCTCTTTGGGCGTTAAACGCCCAACCAGGTACCCTGGCTGGCGTTTAAACGCCAGTCTGCCTTCTTCACTGGGCATTTTTGAATGCTCAGCTTTTTCTGTATAATTCCTCTGCAGCATGTTTTGAATCTTCAATTCTTTGTATCATTGACTTGAAAGGACACAAATTAAAAATATTTTTGGATTTTTTTGATAATCAAAATGCAAAAGGAATCAATTAACAATGCATGCAAGACACCAAACTTAGCAGTTTGTGTACTACTGACACTAACAACATGAAAATGCATATGAGACACACAAAATACTTCAAGTCAATAGAATTCAAAGATCAAAACAAAGAAATATATGCATGGATTCGAAAAATATAACAAAACATGCATTTGACACTAAACTTAAGATGAGACTCTAGACTCAAACAAGAAATATTTTTGGGATTTTATGGTTTTGCAAATTTTTTTGTATTTTTCGAAAATTAAGTGAAAAAAAAGTATCAAATTCTTAATGAGAATTCCAGGAATCAGTGCAATGCTAGTCTAAGGCTCCGGTCCAGGAATTAGACATGGCTTCACAGCCAGCCAAGCTTTCAAAGAAAGCTTCGGTCCAAAACACTAGACATGACCAAGGTCAGCCAAGCCTTAGCAATCACTGCTCCAACAGCAAGATTGATACGAAATCAACAAGCTCTTGTGGTGATAAGTTGAAACCTCGGTCCAATCAGATTAGACATGGCTTCTCAGCCAGCCAGATTTCAACAAATCATCATGAAACTCTAGAATTCACCTTCAAGAATTTCGAAAAAATACCTAATCTAAGCAACAAGATGAACCGTCAGTTGTCCAGCCTAAACAATCCCGGGCAATAACACCAAAATTTGATGTTGTTGCCGGATCTTGGCTCTGATGTTACCAAAAGCTTGCTCAAAACATGAACAATCCCCGGCAACGGCGCCAAAAACTTGGTCGGCGAAATTGTGAACTATACTTTTTCACAACTCTCATAATCCCTGGTAATGGCTCCAAAAACTTGGTGCGCTCAATACCATGGCATTACACAACTTCGCACAACTAACCAGCAAGTGCACTGGGTCGTCCAAGTAATAAAACCTTACGTGAGTAAGGGTCGATCCCACGGAGATTGTTAGTATTGAAGCAAGCTATGGTCATCTTGTAAATCTTAGTCAGGCAAACTCAAATGTATATGATGAACGAAAATAACATAGAAGATAAAGATAGTGATACTTATGTATATCATTGGTGTATGAGCTTCAGACAAGTGTATGAAGATGCCTTCCCTTCCGTCTCTGCTTTCCTACAGCCTTCATCCAATCCTTCTTACTCCTTTCCATGGCAAGCTCGTATAGGGTCTCACTGTTGTCAGCAGCTACCTCCCATCCTCTCAGTGAAAGCGATTGCATATGTCCTGTCACGGCATAGCGGAATTCATCTGTCGGTTCTCAATCAGGCGCGGAATAGAATCCAGTGATTCTTTTGCGTTATCACTAACGCCCCCGCCCTCAGGGTTTGAAGCACGTCACAGTCATTCAGTCATTGAATCCTACTCAGAACACCACAGACAAGGTTAGACCTTCCGGATTCTCTTGAATGCTGCCATCAGGTCCTGCCTATACCACGAAGACTCCGAAGAATCCAAGAGATATTCACTAAGCCTCGAATGCTTGTAGAACAAGAATGGTTGTCAGTCACCTTGTTCATAGGTGAGAGTGGTGATGGGCGTCAATCATCACCATCATCATGTTGAAGAACAAGTGATATCTTGGTAAAAGAACAAGCGGAATTGAATGGAAGAACAATAGTAATTGCATTAATACTCGAGGTACAGCAGAGCTCCACACCCTTAATCTATGGTGTGTAGAAACTCCACCGTTGAAAATACATAAGAACAGGGTCTAGGCATGGCCGAATGGCCAGCCTCCAGAGGTCTAAGATAGCATAAAACAAAGATAGCTACCAAAGTCTCGATAGCTACCAAAGTCTCGATCTAAATACAATAGTAAAGGTCCTACTTATAGATAACTAGTAGCCTAGGTGTACAAAGATGAGTAAATGACATAAAAATCCACTTCCGGGCCCACTTGGTGTGTGCTTGGGCTGAGCAATCAAGGAAATTCGTGTAGAGAACTTTTCTGGAGTTAAACGCCAGCTCCCATGCCAGTTTGGGCGTTTAACTCCAACTTTTATTCCTGTTCCGGCGTTTAACGCTGGAATTCCTGAGGCCGGATTGCTTTGCGGGTTTGGGCCATCAAATCTTGGACAAAGTATGGACTATTATATATTGCTGGAAAGCCCTGGATGTCTACTTTCCAACGCCGTTGAGAGCGCGCCAATTGGGCTTCTGTAGCTCCAGAAAATCCACTTCGAGTGCAGGGAGGTCAGAATCCAACAGCATCTGCAGTCCTTTTTGGTCTCTGAATCAGATTTTTGCTCAGGTCCCTCAATTTCAGCCAGAAAATACCTGAAATCACAGAAAAACACACAAACTCATAGTAAAGTCCAGAAAAGTGAATTTTAAATAAAAACTAATAAAAATGTACTAAAATCTAACTAAAAGATATCAAAAACATACTAAAAACAATGCCAAAAAGTATACAAATTATCCGCTCATCAATATGCATTCTAGAGTTTCATGAAGCATGTTGAAGCCTGGCTGGCTGTAAAGCCATGTCTAAATTCTTTTGGACTGAGGCTTCCAATAATAAGTATATAGAGTTGGATGAAATATCAACTGCTGTAGGCTTGATTTGTCACTTAAAGCTTGGCTGGCCATTGGCCATGTCTAGTGTTTTGGACTGGAGCTTTCATTGAAAGCTTGGCTGGCTATTAAGCCATGTCTAATTCCTGGACCGGAGCTTTAAACTAACATTGCATGATTCCTGGAATTCATATTAAAAATTTTGAATTTCTTATTTTCCTTTTCTTATATGTTTTTCGAAAAAATCAAATAAAATACTAAAAAAAAAATTAGAAAATCATAAAAATAAAAAATATTTTGTATTTCTTGTTTGAGTCTTTTGTCAAGTCATAAGTTTGGTGTCAATTGCATGTTCATCTTTTTCTTGCATAAAATTTTCGAAAAATTCATGCATTCATAGCATTCATCATGATCTTCAAGTTGTTCTTGATGAACTTTCTTGTTTGATCTTCATATTTTCTTGTTTTGTGTTGTATGGTGTTTTTCATATGCATTCTTGCATTCATAGAGTCTAAACATGAAAAATTTCTAAGTTTGGTGTCTTGCATGTTTTCTTTTCTTGAAAATTTTTCAAAAATATGTTCTTGATGTTCATCATGATCTTCAAAGTGTTCTTGGTGTTCATCTTGACATTCATAGTGTTCTTGCATGCATCATGTGTTTTGATCCAAAATTTTCATGCATTGAGTATTTTTAGTGTTTTTCTCTCTCATCAAAAAAAAAAAATTTTCAAAAATCAAAAAATATCTTATCTTTTTAAATCTTATCTTTTTAAAATCCTTTTCAAAAATCATATCTTTTCCATTTTTTCATCATTTTCGAAAATTTCAAAAATCTTTTTCAAAATATTTTCAAAATCTTTTTTTATCTTTACATCATATTTTCGAAAATTGCATCAAAAATTAATGTTTTGGTTCAAAAATTTCAAGTTTGTTACTTTCTTGTTAAGAAAGATTCAAATTTTAAGTTCTAGAATCATATCTTGTGATTTCTTGTGAGTCAAGTCATTAATTGTGATTTTAAAATTCAAATCTTTTTCAAAACTAAAAAATATCTTTTCAAAAATATCTTTTCAATCTTATCTTTTCAAAAATCATATCTTTTTATCATATCTTTTTATCATATCTTTTATATCATATCTTTTTCAAAATTTTATCTTTTTCAAAAATTTGATTTTAAAATATCTTTTCTAACTTCTTATCCTCTTATCTTTTCAAATTTGATTTAATATCTTTTTCAACTAACTAATTAATTTTTTGTTTGTTTCTTATCTTTTTCAAAACCACCTAACTACTTTTCCCTCTCTAATTTTCGAAAATACCTCCCTCTTTTTCAAAAATTCTTTTTAATTAATTAATTGTTTCAAATTTTAGTTTTAATTTTCGAAAATTACTAACCCCTTTTTCAAAATTATTTTCGAAAATTCTCCTTCTCTTTTCTTATTTTATTTAATTAATTATTTACTAACACTTCTCTTCACTTCTCTTCATCTAAAAATCCGAACCATTCTCCTTTCCTTATCCCCTTTCTTCTTCTACTAACAATAAGGAACCTCTTTACTGTGACATAGAGGATTCCTCTTCTTTTCTTGTTTTCTTCTCTTCTTCCCTATATGAGCAGGAACAAGGAAAAAGGCTTGCAAAAAAAAAAAAAAAAAAGAGAAAAAGGAAAGACTCATGTAAACTGGAATAGCTCAGTTGGGTAGAACATGTGGCTGTAAATCAAGAGATCCCTGAGATACCTCAGGGGATGAATTATCCTCCACACAACTATTGGGAGCAAATAATGTTAAAAACACCAAAATTACTAGGAGTCATTCAACAGAAGCAAGGAAGAGACATAGAGGAGCTCAAAGAGCACCATTGGACCTTCAAGAAGGCGCCACCCTCATTCAGGTGGACTCATTCCTTGTTCTAAAATTTTTTTTTTCTATTTTTCGTTTTTTTTATATGTTTATCTATTACATGATCATTAGTAGGTAGCAACCATGCCTTAAAGCTATGAATAAATTCCATTAATCCTTCACCTCTCTTAAATGAAAAATGTTTTAATTCAAAAGAACAAGAAGTACATGAATTTCGAATTTATCCTTGAATTTAGTTTAATTATATTGATGTGGTGACAATACTTTTTGTTTTCTGAATGAATGCTTGAACAGTGCATATGTCTTTTGATCTTGTTGTTTATGAGTGTTAAAATTGTTGGCTCTTGAAAGAATGATGAACAAAGAGAAATGTTATTGATGATCTGAAAAATCATGAAATTGATTCTTGAAGCAAGAAAAAGCAGTGAAAAAGAAAGCTTGTGAAAAAAAAATTAGCGAAAAAAAAAAGAAGGAGCAGTAGAAAAAGCCAATAGCCCTTAAAACCAAAAGGCAAGGGTAAAAAGGATCCAAGGCTTTGAGCATCAATGGATAGGAGGGCCCAAGGAAATAAAATCCAGGCCTAAGCGGCTAAATCAAGCTGTCCCTAACCATGTGCTTGTGTCATGAAGGTTCAAGCAAAAAGCTTGAGACTAAGTGGTTAAAGTCGTGATCCAAGGCAAAAGAGTGTGCTTAAGAGCTCTAGACACCACTAACTGGGGACTTTAGCAAAGCTAAGTCACAATCTGAAAAGGTTCACCCAGTTATGTGTCTGTGGCATTTATGTATCCGGTGGTAATACTGGAAAACAAAATGCTTAGGGCCACGGCCAAGACTCATAAGTAGCTGTGTTCAAGAATCAACATGCTTAACTAGGAAAGTCAATAACACTATCTGAAATTCTAAGTTCCTAGAGAAGCCAATCATTCTAAACTTCAAAGGAAAAAGTGAGATGCCAAAACTGTTCAGAAGCAAAAAGCTACAAGTCCCGCTCATTTAATTATAATTAATATTCATTGATATTTCTGAATTTATAGTATATTCTCTTCTTTTTATCCTAATTGATTTTCAGTTGCTTGGGGACAAGCAACAATTTAAGTTTGGTGTTGTGATGAGCGGATAATTTATACGCTTTTTGGCATTGTTTTTAGGTAGTTTTTAATAAGTTCAAGCTACTTTTAGGGATGTTTTCATTAGTTTTTATGTTAAATTCACATTTCTGGACTTTACTATGAGTTTGTGTGTTTTTCTGTGATTTCAGGTAAATTCTGGCTGAAATTGAGGGACTTGAGCAAAACTCTGAAAAAGGCTGACAAAAGGACTGCTGATGCTGTTGGAATCTGACCTCTCTGCACTCGAAATGGATTTTCTGGAGCTACAGAACTCCAAATGGCGCGCTCTCAACGGCGTTGGAAATTAGACATCCAGGGCTTTCCAGCAATATATAATAGTCCATACTTTATTCGGAAATTGACGACGTAACTTGGCGTTGAACGCCAAGTACATGCTGCTGTCTGGAGTTAAACGCCAGAAAAACGTCATGATCCGGAGTTGAACGCCCAAAACACGTCATAACTCGGAGTTCAACTCCAAGAGAAGCCTCAGCTCGTGGATTGAACAAGCTCAGCCCAAACATACACCAAGTGGGCCCCGGAAGTGGATTTATGCATCAATTACATACTCATGTAAACCCTAGGAGCTAGTTTATTATAAATAGAACATTTAACTATCATAATTTTATCCTGGATTGTATTTTGATCTAGTGATCACGTTTTGGGGGCTGGCCTCTCGGCCATGCCTGAACCTTTCACTTATGTATTTTCAACAGTGGAGTTTCTACACACCATAGATTAAGGGTGTGGAGCTCTGCTGTACCTCAAGTTTCAATGCAATTACTATTTATAATCTTATAAACTTCATTTATTCTTATTCCAAGATATTCATTCGTACCCATGAACATGATGAATGTGATGAGTTGGATAACCCTCATCATCATTCTCACTCATGAACGCGCGTGATTGACAACCACTTCCGTTCTACATGCAACAGAGCTTGAATGTGTATCTCTTAGATTCCCCAACAGAATCTTCGTGGTATAAGTTAGATAGATGGCGGCATTCATGAGGATCCGGAAAGTCTAAACCTTGTCTATGGTATTCCGAGTAGGATTCTAGGATTGAATAACTGTGACGAGCTTCAAACCTGTAACCTGCTGGGCGTTAGTGACAGACGCAAAAGAGGGATTCTATTCCAGTAGGGGAGGGAACCGACCGGTGATTGGCCGTACTGTGACAGAGTGCGTGAGCATTAGCTTTCACTGTGAGGATGGGATGTAGCCACTGACAACGGTGATGCCCTACACAAAGCTTGCCATGGAAAGGAGTAAGAAGGATTGGAAGAGAGAATAGTGAAGCAGAGTTTCAAAGAGGAGCACAGCATCTCCATACGCTTATCTGAAATTCCCACTCTTGATTTACATAAGTATTTCTATCCTTTTTATTATTCTTATTTTATTATTTGAATCTAATCAAGTATCATGTTTAATCCGCCTGACTGAGATCTACAAGGTGACCATAGCTTGCTTCATACCAACAATCTCTGTGGATTCGACCCTTACTCACGTAAAGTATTACTTGGACGACCCAGTACACTTGCTGGTTAGTTGAACGGGATTGTGAATGAACAAGAGACACAATAGTTTTTGTGTACATGATTTTACCCCATGGTTTTGTGCACCAAGTTTTTGGAGCCATTACCGGGGATTGTTTCGAATTAGAAAAGAAGGAATCACAATTTCGTTCACCAATCATGCACAGCTTTCATCTTTTCCTTATATATTCTGGAGTTTTCATAAGCTTCTAGGCGAAGGTTCTCCTGTTCCTGCAGTTGCAACTTCCTTTCAGCTCCAGCCTTCTCAATTTCCATGTTGCACTCTTTAACTGCCCAGAAGGCTCTGTGTTCGATTTCAACTGGAAGATGACAAGCTTTTCCATAAACTAAGCGGAATGGACTTATCCCAATGGGTGTCTTGTATGCTGTTCTATATGCCCATAGTGCATCTTGTAGTCTGGTGCTCCAGTCTTTTCTGTGAGGCATTACTATCTTTTGCAAGATACGTTTAATTTCTCTATTTGATATTTCTCTGTTTGACACCTCGGCTTGCCCATTAGTTTGGGGATGGTAAGCTGTTGCAACTTTATGGATTATCCCATGCTTCTTCATTAATCCTGTTAGTCTCTTGTTACAAAAATGGGTGCCTTGATCGCTCACGATCACTCGTGGTGATCCAAAGCGACATATAATATGGTTTCTCACAAAGGAAACAACAGTGTTAGCATCATTAATGCGGGTAGGAATTGCTTCTACCCATTTGGAAACATAATCTACAGCTAACAATATATAAAAATATCCATTAGAATTTGGAAATGGACCCATGAAGTCAATGCCCCAAACATAAAAAATTTCACAGAAAAGCATATATTGTTGAGGCATCTCATCCCTCTTGGATATGTTACCAAATTTTTGGCATGGGTGACAAGATTTACAAAACTCAGCAGCATCTCTAAAAAGAGTAGGCCACCAGAATCCACAGTCTAAGATCTTTCTAGCTGTTCGTTGAGGGCCAAAATGTCCTCCACTCTCAGATGAGTGACAGGCCTCTAAAATGGACTGGAATTCTGATTGAGGTACACAACATCTAATTATCTGGTCAGCGCCACATCTCCATAAATATGGGTCATCCCATATATAATATTTAGACTCACTTTTCAGCTTGTCTCTTTGATGTTTAGAAAAATGTGGAGGAAATGTGCGGCTAACTAAATAATTAGCAACAGGTGCATACCAAGGGACTACCTCAGATACTGCTTGCAGGTTGTCAAAAGGAAAATTATCATCTATAGGAGTAGAATCATCCTTAATATGTTCAAGGCGACTCAAGTGGTCTGCTACTAAATTTTGATTACCACTCCTATCCTTGATTTCTAAATCAAATTCTTGTAACAACAGTATCCAACGTATAAGTCTTGGTTTGGATTCCTTTTTAGCCAATAGATACTTTAGAGCTGCATGGTCCGAATACACTACTACTCTAGTACCAAGTAAATAAGCCCGGAATTTATCCAGAGCAAAAACAATAGCAAGTAGCTCTTTCTCAGTAGTAGTATAATTGGACTGGGCAGTGTCTAAAGTCTTAGACGCATAGGCAATAACAAAAGGATTCTTACCTTCACGCTGAGTCAGCGCTGCTCCTACTGCATGGTTGGAAGCATCACACATGATTTCAAATGGCTGGCTCCAGTCGGGTCCTCTCACAATTGGAGCTTGAGTTAGAGCAGTCTTTAGCTTATCAAATGCTTGTTTGCAATCCTCACTGAACTCGAACTCAATATCCTTTTGTAGTAATCTGGATAAGGGAAGTGCCACCTTACTAAAGCCTTTAATAAATCTCCTGTAGAAACCTGCATGGCCAGGGAACGAACGGACTTCCCTCACAGAAGAGGGGTAAGGTAAACTAGAAATAACATTCACCTTTGCTGGTACTACAGAAATTCCATTATTAGATACCACATGTCCCACTACAATCCCTTGCTTTACCATAAAGTGGCATTTTTCAAAATTCAATACAAGGTTTGTATTAATACATCTATCTAATACTCTAGATAATCCATGTAAGCAAAGGTTAAAAGAATCACCATAAACGCTAAAATCGTCCATAAAAACTTCCATACAGTCCTCAATAAGATCAGAGAAAAGACTCATCATGCACCTTTGGAAAGTAGCTGGTGCATTGCACAAGCCAAAGGGCATTCTCTTATAAGCATAGGTCCCAGAAGGACATGTAAAAGTAGTCTTTTCCTGATCCTCAGGAGCTATATGAATCTGGAAATAACCTCTGTAACCATCTAAAAAGCAATAATGTGATTTACCTGACAGGCGATCCAGCATTTGATCAATGAATGGAAGTGGATAGTGATCCTTACGAGTAGCTTGGTTGAGACGCCTGTAATCAATGCAGACTCTCCAAGCATTCTGAACTCTAGTTGCTATGAGCTCTCCATGTTCATTTTTCACTGTAGTGACTCCAGATTTCTTGGGCACCACTTGTACTGGCCTAACCCATTCACTGTCTGAAATGGGATATATGATACCTGCCTCCAATAGTCTGGTCACTTCCTTTTTGACAACTTCCAAGATAGTGGGATTCAATCTTCTTTGCGGTTGACGGACAGGTCTTGCTCCCTCTTCTAAAAATATTCTGTGCTCGCATACTTGAGGGTTGATTCCCACTATGTCTGCCAAACTCCACCCAATTGACTTCTTATGCTTCCTCAGTACATCAAGTAACTGCTCTTCTTGTTGAGAAGTTAGTTCTCTTGCAATAATAACCGGAAGCTTCTGCTCATCCTCAAGGTAAGCATATTTGAGATGTGGAGGGAGAGGTTTCAATTCTAACTTTTGATCATGGGCAGGCTCTGGGTTATCTGGGGCTTGTGAGAATGGCGAAGTGTTCTCATTGTCAGTTAAGAGGGTCCCCACACTTGGACCTTGTCCAGTGTGCCTCTCTTCAAACTCTTCTTTTTGAACTTCAGCCACACTTTCGTCTATGACATCACACTGGAAGATAGAACGATCTTCTGGGGGTTTGTCAATGACTCCATTCAAATTTAAGATTACTATGCGGCCATCTATTTCAAAGGAGTATGTCCCTGAAAAAGCATCCAATTTGAATTTTGATGTCTTCAGGAATGGTCTTCCAAGTAGGATTGATGATGGCTTATCTGAATCATTATGGGGCATCTCCAAGATATAAAAATCAGTGGGAAATATGAGCCCTTTAATGTTCACCAAAACATCTTCAGCAACTCCAGCCACTGTAATAATGCTTTTATCTGCTAACACAAAACGAGCTGTCGACCTTTTTAAGGGAGGGAGCCTTAAAACATCATATATAGACAAAGGCATTATACTGACACATGCTCCTAAATCACACATGCAGTCATAAATTACTACACCACCAATAGTACAACTAACTATGCAAGGACCTGGATCACTACATTTTTCAGGTGATCATCCCATTAAAGCAGATATAGAACTACCTAAAGGAATAGTTTCTAATTCATTAATTTTGTCTTTATGGATACATAAGTCTTTTAGAAACTTTGCATATTTAGGTACCTGCTGAATAACATCAAAAAGGGGAACAGTTACCTCAACCTTTTTGAATATTTCTACCATTTTAGGATCAGGTTCCAGCTGCTTCCTAGGCTTCCTTGCAAGTTGTGGAAATGGAATGGGAGTAGTGTTTTCTGTGGTGCCTGCACCTTTTTGTGCTTCTTCCTGTGGTTGAGCTATCTCTTCTTCAGCTATGTCCTGTATATCCTCTTCCTCTTCAACATCTTCGATTTCTACCACCTCTTCAGCTGAGGCGTATTCTGGTGAGCTTGGTTCCTCCTGATTCCTCTCCTGCAGTGTAGTTCCGGACCTCAGGGTGATGGCATTAATGCATCCCTTTGGATTGGGTAATGGTTGAGAGGGGATTCCAGTGGTGCTTGAAGGTTGGTTATTGGAATTTCGTGCTGAACCAAGTTGTGTCATAAAATCTTGCAGAGTAGAGGTGAAACCATTTAGACTGGCGTTAATACTGTTCACGATGGTATTTTCCATGGCCAGTTGTCTTTTTTCAAAAGCTTGTAATAAATCTTCATTAGAAGATACAGAAGAATGAGTAAATTGAAAGGTTTGCTGCTGATTGTTCGGTGGTCCATGGTTTTGCCTCAGGTGAGGTGCTCGGTAAGGTTGATTTTGCTGCCTGTTGTTATAATTATTCCACCTCTGATTTCCCTGATTATCTCTGCCTCCCCTATTATTGTTGTCCCTCCAATTCTGGTTTGAATTGTCCTACCATCCATGGTTATTATTTCCACTTTGATTGTACCCTTGGTTGGGGTGGGCATAGAAGTTGTAAGTGGATGCCACCATGTTGTCTTCTTGTTGGAGCTGCGGGCATTCATCAGTGTAATGACGGTAATCAGCACAAATTCTGCAAATTCTTTGTGGAACTAGTTGTTGGTTTTGCTGCGGTTGAGTTTGCTGAGCTTGTTGATTTAACTGCATTTGCTTCAGCAGGTTGGTCATTTCACAGATGCTTCGATTTAGAGCAGCAGTCTCTATGCCAGAAGATACTTCTGCAACGGCCCTTGAACGGCCTTGCTTCTGTCTGTAGTTCCGAGTAAATTCAGCTAAATCACTGATCAATTGCCAAGCTTCATCAGTGGTCTTGTACTTCTTCATAGACCCATTGCTGGCACTTTCCAATATGGTCTTATCTTGGGGCCTCATACCTTGTGTGATATAGCTGAGTAGCACGATCTTGTCAATCATGTGGTGGGGGCATGCTTCCAAAAGATTATTGAAGCGCTCCCAGTATTCAAAGAGAGTCTCATTGTCATCCTGAACAATTGTAGAGATATCCTTCCTCAGTTTATCAGTAACTTCAGATGGAAAGAATTTCTCCAGAAACTCCTTTCTGAGTGTATCCCAGTTGGATGCATTTGATAGAGGTTGAGTGTAGTACCACTCTCTTGCTTTTCCCTCAAGAGAGAACGGAAAAGCTTTCAGCAGAATTGAAGTTTCATCAGTGCCATCACGCTTGACAGTAGAACAGGCTGCCTGGAAATCTCTCAAGTGCTTGATAGGCTCTTGAGCAGGTAGGCCATGAAACTTGGGCATCAAATTTAGCAGTGCGGTCTTTATTTCAAAATTCGTAGCTACCGCTGGATGATGTGCTTGAAATGGTTGCATTGTAAAATCAGGAGCTCCTTCCTCCTGAATGGTAACTCTTCTAGCTTCCATGTTTTCAGCACATAAAACAACCGAATTAGTAGAACGGGGGCTAGTTTCTTCCTCAGATTCACTTTCAGATCCACCCTCAGAGCGGACTAACCTACGCTGTTCTCGCCTTATTCGTGAAATTGTTCTTTCAATTTCAGGATCGAATATTAGCAAGCGCGGATCAGGAAGTGAACGTGTCATTTGACAGAAGAAACATGCAGCTCATAGTAGCCAAATTAAATAAAATGCAAGTAAATAAATTCTAATTAATAAAATTAGCACTCTATTGCAACTCCCCGGCAACGGCACCAAAAATTGATGGAGTGCAGAAGCTAGTGAATTAAAAATTTATTAAAATTGTTACGTTGCAAGTATAGTTCTTAACTCACCGAAAATCTGCCTATCAATTTAGAAATATGTCACAGAAAGTTTAAATTAAAATTACTAGGAGTTTTAAGTCCCAGGTCGTCTCCCATCGAGTTGCAGAAAAGTGTGCTATTTTACTAATCAGATATTCCAAAAAGTTGAGCTAAGTAAATTGGGATTTAAATTGAGGAATTTTAAATAATATAAATAAAAGCCTTGACTGGGAATTGATTGGTTAGAATCTCTATCATTGATGGAATGATTTTTAAGATTGATTTATAATTAATTGTTACTCTGTTTGGTTATCCCTTACTAGGTAAGGGAAAGTCAAACAAGTTGGAATGCCAGATCTGTTCACGAGTTACAACACACTTAGTTCAAAGGGATTGGCGTTGGTGACAGGATAGCAATCCAACAATTAACCCAACTAAAAATTTTTTTCTTCAATCCTTCCAACTCAAGAGTTCGTTTTAATCAATTCCCCATCAAGTAATGAAACTACTCACGCATTGTAAATAAAGAATCCATGGCACATGAAAGGGAATTAAAAGAAGACATGATTATTGGAATTAAAATTAAATTAAAAAGAAATAATCCTTGCATTAATTAATCATAAAAGTATCTGAATGACAAAATTGAACATAACAAAGAACATGGAAGAATAAAACCAAGTTAAGAGAACAAACTAGAGTGATGAAGTCTTGATGAGGAAATAACTCTTCTTAATGTTCCAATGCTAAGACCAATTGAAAGTTAAAATTCTAAAAGCTATAGAGAGAAAACCTAAGAGAGTGAAAAACTAGATCTCAAACTGCTGAATGAATGTGTCTCTGTCGTTTCTGCATATTCTCCGACTCTATTCTGCTGTTCCGGGCCAAAAACTGGGCCGAAATAGGGTCCAAAATCGCTGGTTTTCAGATTCTGCAGATTATGCAGATCGCGCATGTCACGCGATCGCGTCGTCCATGCGGACGCGTCGCTTGCGCTTTTCCTCTTCACGCGTTCGCGTCATCCAAGCTACCGCGTTGCTTGTGCTTTCCAATCCGCGGCCGCGTCACCGCGATTTGCGCTCCTTCGCGCGGTCGCGTGAGCCATGCGACCGCGTCACTTTTCGCTGGTTATCTCCTCAAATTCTTGTGTTCCTTCCATTTTTGCTAGCTTCCTCTCCAATCTCCGTCTCATTCATGCCCTATAAAGCCTGAAATACTTGACACATAGATTACGTAATCAAATGGAATAAAGGAGAATTAAAATTAAATAATTAAAGTCTCTAGGAAGCAATTTTCAAACATGTAATAAATTCAGGAAGGAAATCTAAATGCATGCTAAATTAATGAATAAATGGGTAAGGATCATGACAAAACTACACAATTAAACACAATATAAACTATAAAATAGTGGTTTATCAAAGACCCACTGCAATTAGTTGCCATTGTCATTAACCAAAACCAACTAACAAGCATAAGATTGATAATTTGAAGAATATCCACAACCAAAATAGGCTACTTTAAATTGAAAAGTATAACACTCAAATCCAGTACAAGAAGTCGCAGTTATGAAAATGATGACATTAACATGTGAAAAATGAAATATGGAAACTTAATCAACAAT
The DNA here is from genome assembly GCF_014773155.1 of Arachis stenosperma. Lineage (NCBI taxonomy): Eukaryota > Viridiplantae > Streptophyta > Magnoliopsida > Fabales > Fabaceae > Arachis > Arachis stenosperma. The sequence continues at coordinate 105,327,332 of NC_080380.1, read as the reverse complement.
ATACTTTACCCATGCAAAAGTTCTTACCCAAAAAAATTGAATACTAAATTTTCTTAATATGTTGAAACTAAAAGATGTACCTTAATCATGTCGTATGCATGTTCCTTCTTAGCTTTGTTTACATGCTTCCAACTCTCTTTATATCTAGGCAAGTGTGAATAGTTAGTGCCTAAACTCCCTAAGAAATTACTTAATAATCTAGCTGTCTGACCAATTGGTTGCAACTCTTTATTAAATGAGAGTATTATCTTTGTATTGGAAGGAAGTGCTATAGCCTCCTTCACGCTCAGCTTAGACACTTTTCTCACGCTGTCCTCTAAGAAGTGTATAGAAAAAAAATTACTATCTAATCATTGCACAAAAGGGAAATAGAAGTAAAGAATTTTCAAAATAACTATTTACAAAAATAGGAGGAAAAAAAGTATAAATGACAGTAACTTTCCTGTAATCTGTATCTTTGTGTTTCTCGTTGTTGTTCTGACCTTCGGCTTCTTAGGCAGCAAACAAGTCGTCAATATGGTCATCAAACGACAGAACTTCATCCACCTTTGGGTTGTAATCCTCATCCTCTAATTGATTATCAACCACTTCCACATGATGCCGAGCCTCTGTGCGTTCTATGGGAGTTTGAGGGTCATTAGCACTACTTGACGGTGCAAGTCTTTTATCATTGTGTGGTGCATAAAATGGTTCATTGATACGGGATGCTGGACCTCTATTAGTTGAGGACAAAAATGGAGGAGCTCTATCACGTGGTTACTTACGTGATATCTGAGCTCCTCTAGTCATGGATCCAACCTTAAGGCAATATGAAATCATTTAGAATTATATTGAACAAAAAGTATAGAATTATGTTTATTATTTGAATTCATAAACTGATAAGTTTCCATAAAAAAGTTACAAAATGGAAAAATGATACAATTGAAGGCTACATAATTTTCACATAAGGTTACGTAAGGAAATGTTAACCACGAACACTTATCGTAGTATCCTTAGTGTTGGCATTAGTTCCTACATCTTTCGGGAGTTCTCGTATAATGTTGTACCGTGGTTTCCTAGGCATTCTTACAAACCTTGACAGAAAATATTATTACTAGACAAATGACAAGCACAACTTAAAATAACCCTTAAAGCAAATAGAGAATACAAACTATACAGCAATAATAGGGAAATAAAAAAGAATATCTATATGGGACACTATAAGGCAATTACATGATAGATCATGATAAATAGTATATTAGAATTTACTTTTTTTTTTTCAAATTGTCCAAGTTTCATACTAAACGAAAAGATAATCAGGCACAGAAGTGGATGATGAACTGTGTACCATGTCATACAGTCATATCTAATGTGCATTACACAACCTTATCACAATGTGAAGACATTTTTAAACATTAATTAACATCACTAAAAAAATGCCAAAAGAAACTATTTTTTTATTTGGTTTTAAGAGATGGTCTAATCCATGTAACCGAACAGACTCTAATTGGTAAAAACATAAGGCTCTAGTTCACCAATCCACTACATTGATATTATTTTTTGTAATGCTAACACTATTTCTAGGTTAAACCATTGATAAGCTTCCAGAATCTGGAGGCCTTGTTGAAGAGGGATCGTTCAAATTTTAGCAGTCGAAGCAGTTTATTGCATTCAAAGTGTAGCCAGATATGAACAACACAAGTGCTGTGATGCACATTACAGTGGCTTCAAGATTAAGATAGCAGAAGATTCATTTGGCTACTTCTTTTGATGTGTTCATTCCCAATTTGGCAATTGATGAGCGGATAATTTATACGATTTTTGGCACTGTTTTTATATAGTTTTTAGTATGATTTAGTTAGTTTTTAGTATATTTTTATTAGTTTTTAAGCAAAATTCACATTTCTAGACTTTACAATGAGTTTGTGTATTTTTCTGTGATTTCAAGTATTTTCTGGCTAAAATTGAGGGACCTGAGCAAAAATCTAATTCAGAGGCTGAAAAAGGACTGCAGATGTTGTTGGATTCTGACCTCCCTGCATTCGAAGTAAATTTTTTGGAGCTACAAAACTCCAAATTGCGCGCTCCCAATTGGGTTGGAAAGTAGACATCCAGGGCTTTCTAGCAATTTATGATAGTCCATACTTTGAGCGAGTTTTGACTACGTAAATTGGCATCAAAACGCCAGTTCTCTGCCCTTTTCTGGCGTCAAAACGCCAGAACTGGCATAAAAGTTGGAGTTAAACGCCCAAACTGGCACCAAAGCTGGCATTTAACTCCAGGAACAGCCTATGCACGTGAAAGCTCCAATGCTCAGTCCAAGCACACACCAAGTGGGCCCAAGAAGTGGATTTCTGCACTACCTATCTTAGTTTACTCATTTTCTGTAAACCTAGGTTACTAGTTGAGTATAAAAACTACCTTTAGAGGTTTATTTGGTACCTCATGACATTTTACATCTGACTTTATATCTTCTACGGCATGAGTCTCTAAACCCCATGGTTGGGGGTTAGGAGCTCTACTGTGTCTCGATGGATTAATGCAATTACCACTGTTTTCTATTCAATCAAGCATGCTTCCATTCTAAGATATTCATTCGCATTTAAACATGATGAATGTGATGATCCGTGACACTCATCACTATTCTCAACTTATGAATGCATGCCTGACAACCACCTCCGTTCTATTTTAGATTGAATGTGTATCTCTTAGCCTCCATTCCAAAAGATTGGAATCTTCGTGGTATAAGTTAGGATTATTGGCGGTCATTCCTGGGATCCGAAAAGTCTAAAACTTGTCTGTGGTATTCCGAGTAGGATCCAGGAAGGGATGATTGTGACGAGCTTCAAACTCGTGAGTGTTGGGCGTAGTGACAGACGCAAAAGGATCACTGGATTTTATTCCAACGTGATCGAGAACCGACAGATGATTAGCCATGCGGTGACAACGCACATGGACCATTTTCACTGAGAGGATGGGAAGTAGCCATTGACAATGGTGACACCCTACACACAGCTTGCCATGGAAGGAGCCTTGCGTGCATGAAAAAGAAAACAGTAGGAAAGCAGAGATTCAGATGATAGAGCATCTCCAAAACTCCAACCTGTTCTCCATTATTGAATCACAAGTACCTTTTATTCCATGCTCTTTTATTTTGTTGCGAACAAAACCCTTCTCATTGATAATCTCCTGACTAAGAGTTACAAGGTAACCATAGCTTGCTTCAGGCTGACAATCTCCGTGGGGTCGACCCTTACTCATGTAAGGTATTACTTGGACGACCCAGTGCACTTGCTGGTTAGTTGTGCGGAATCGCAAGTGTGATTGCAATTTCGTGCACCAACCTTTTGGCGCCGTTGCCGGGGATTGTTCGAGTTTGGACAACTGAAGATCCATCTTGTTGCTTAGATTAGGAAAATTTTGTCTTTTGAGTCAGAGTCTTTTATTTTCTTTTCAAAATTTTTTTTCAAAAATTTTATTTTTCTTTTAGATTTTTCTGTTTGCGTCTAGTTGCATATTTTAAGTTTGGTATTTTCTTGTTAGTTTCTATTTAAATTCCGAAAATTTATTTTTGGTTTTCTAAAAATTTTAAGTTCGGTGTTCTTTTTATGTTCTTGAGTCTTTCTTGTGGTTTGATCTTAAAATTTTTAAGTTTGGTGTTCCTTGGTGTTTTCCTCAACTTCTCAAAAATTTTGTATTAAATTAGTCATCAATTTTAAAAATCAAATATTTTTAAGTTGTTTTTCAATCATATCTTTTCAATCATATTTTTTTTTCAAAACTTACTAACCACTTTCTCTTCATTTTTTTTCGAAAATCCTCATCATAAATTTTTCAAATCTTTCTTTTTACTTTTTTTAGTTTCCAACTTTTATTATTATTATTTCGAAAAAAATATATATATATATATATAATAAAATAAATAAAATAAATCCACATCATCTCCCTTTCTCCATCATGGAACTAAGTGGAAATGAACAGTCCAGAAGGACTCTGGGGTCAAATGCTAACCCCGCTACTGCTTCATATGGGAGTAGTATCTATATACCCTCCATCGGAGTCAGTAGTTTTGAGTTGAATCCTCAGCTCATTATCATGGTGCAGCAAAATTACCAGTATTCCGGTCTTCCACAAGAAGAACCTACTGAGTTTCTGGCACAGTTTTTACAGATTGCTGACACAGCACATGATAAGGAAGTAGACCAGGATGTCTACAGATTATTAGTATTTCAATTTGCTGTAAAAGACCAAGCTAAGAGGTGGTTAAATAACCAATCTAAGGCCAGCATAAGGACATGGAAACAGCTGTCAAAAAAATTTCTGAATCAATATTTCCCTCCCAAGAGGATGACACAGCTAAGGCTGGACATTCAAGGCTTTAAGCAAGAGGATAATGAATCCCTTTACAACGCCTGGGATAGGTACAAAGAGATGCTAAGGAAATGTCCATCTGAAATGTTTTCAAAATGGGTGCAGTTAGACATCTTCTACGATGAGTTTACAGAAAAAGCTCAAATATCTCTAGACCACTCAGCTGGTGGATCTATACACATGAGAAAGACAATTGAAGAGGCTCAAGAGCTTATAGATACTGTTGCTAGAAATCAGCATCTGTACTTGAGCAGTGAGTCCTCCATGAAGGAAAAGGCTAAAGCAGTATCTACTGACCTTGGTCCTCCAAAAGAAGCTACTGAACTCAACCAGTAATTACTTGCTCTGACAAAATATTTAGAAGAATTTAAAGAAATGTTACAAGATACTCGGGATGCTAATAAGAATATGGAAGCACAACTTGACCAGACAAGACAAAAGTTATCTAAACAAATAACAGAAGAATGTCAAGCTGTTCAATTAAGGAGTGGAAGAACATTAAATACATTAACTCAAAGCAGCAGAAAGCCAAGGAATGAACAGCTGATAGAGGATGAACAGAATACTACCCAAAATCCCTCTGAGGACAGTAAGAGCCCAGAGAGGAATGATTCTGGCGTCCATACGCCAGAAAAGGGTGACAAACTAGCGTTAAACGCCCAGTGGACGCCCCAGTTCTGGCGTTCAAATGCCAGATAAGGGTGAAAAGTTGGCGTCAAATGCCAATTCCATGTTCAACTCTGGCATTCAAACGCCAGAACAGAGTAGGAATCTGGCGTTAAACGCCAATCCAGCGCCCAATCTTGGCGTTCAAACGCCAGTAAGGGATCAGACACCCACCAGTGCTGATAATAACTCCCTCAAGAAGGCGTCCCAGCCTGCTTCTATAGGAAATAAATCTGCAGCAACCAAGGTTGAAGAATATAAAGCCAAAATAGCTTATCCTTAGAAACTCCGCTAAGCGGAACAGGATAAGCAATTTGCTCGCTTTGTAGACCATCTCAGGACTCTTGAAATAAAGATTCCGTTTGCAGAAGTATTTAAGCAAATACCCTCTTATGCTAAGTTCATGGAAGAAATCTTAAGCCATAAGAAGGATTGGAGAGAAACTGAAAAAGTTTTTCTCACTGAGGAATGCAGTGCAGTCATTCTAAAAAGCTTATCAGAGAAGCGTAAGGATTTCGGAAGCTTTATGATACCATGCACATTGGAGGGAATTTACGCTAAGACAGCTCTATGTGATCTTGGGGCAAGCATCAACCTAATCCCTGCATCTACTATCTGGAAGCTTGGTTTGACCGAAGAGATCAAACCAACCCGGATCTGTCTTCAACTTGCTGATGGCTCCATTAAATACCCATCAGGCATAATCGAGGACATGATTGTCAAGGTTGCACCATTTACCTTTCCCACTGACTTTGTAGTGCTGGAAATGGAGGAGCACAAGAGTGCAACTCTTATTCTGGGAAGACCTTTCCTAGCAACTGGACAAACCCTCATTGATGTCCAAAAGGGGGAAGTGACCCTGAGAGTCAATGAAGATGAGTTTAAGTTGAATGCTGTCAAAGCTATGCCGTATCCAGACACACCAAAAGACTGCATGAAAGTGGATCTTATTGACACTCTGGTAGAAGAAGTCAATATGACTGAAAGTCTCGAATCAGAGCTAGAGGACATATTTAAAGATGTTCAGCCTGATTTGGAAGGGCTAGAGGAACTAGAAGAACCTCTGAAAACTCCTCAATTAGAGGAAAAGTCCCCCAAACCAAAGCTCAAACCACTGCCACCATCCCTGAAATATGCATTTCTGGGAGAAGACAACACTTTTCCTGTGATCATAAGCTCCACCTTAAAGCCACAGGAAGAGGAAGCGCTGATTCAAGTGCTAAGGACGCACAAGACAGCTCTTGGGTGGTCCATAAGTGATCTTAAGGGCATTAGCCCAGCCAGATGCATGCACAAAATTCTCTTGGAGAATAATGCTAAGCCAGTGGTTCAACCACAAAGGCGACTGAATCCAGCCATGAAAGAAGTGGTGCAGAAAGAGGCCACTAAATTATTAGAGGCTGAGATTATTTATCCAATTTTTGATAGCCCCTAGGTGAGCCCTGTCTAAGTCGTCCCCAAGAAGAGAGGCATGACAGTGGTTCATAATGAGAAAAATGAACTGGTTCCCACAAGAACAGTTACAGGGTGGCGCATGTGTATTGACTACAGAAGACTCAATACAGCCACCAGAAAGGATCATTTTCCTCTACCATTCATAGACCAGATGCTAGAAAGACTAGCAGGTCATGATTATTTCTGCTTTTTGGATGGCTATTCAAGCTACAACCAAATTGCAGTAGATCCCCAGGATCAAGAAAAAACAGTATTCACATGCCCATCTGGAGTATTTGCCTACAGAAGGATACCATTTGGGCTGTGTAATGATAAACCCCATTTTGACGGTTTATCTTGTATTGATTTTAAGAGATTTTATCACCTTTTACCCACATTTATTCAATGAAATAGCATGGTTTTGTGATTGTCTCCTTATTTATTCAATGAAAACATGCTTTTAGACCCTTAATTTGATGGTTTTAATCTCCCTTTGATTCCACTAGATGCCTTGATATGTTTGTTAGTGATTTTAGATTGAAAAGGCTAGGAATGGATCAAAGGAGTGAAGAGGAAAGCATGCAAAGTGGAGAAATCATGAAAAGTCAAAGAAGTTGAACTCGCCCATGGACGTGCGCGCGCACCTGGCGCTTGCGCGCACCTGGCGCTTGCGCGCACCTGTGAATCACCCCATGGACGCGTACGCGTGCTGTGCGCGTACGCGTCGGTGCTGGTTTATGATTTTTTTAAATGAAAATGTGACCAACGAATTCTCAAGGATTGTGGGGCCCAATCCCAACCAACTTTGGCGCCTAAACTGCTATTTAAAGCCAAGGATTGAAGAGCAAAGGGATTCCAATCATTACACACTCATTAGGATTAGTTTTAGAAGTAGTTTCTAGAGAGAGAAGCTCTCTCTTCTCTCTAGGATTAGGATTAGGATTAGGTTTAGTTCTTAGATCTAGGTTTTAATCTTTGCTTTCTTCTACTTCTACCTTTCAATTCTTTGTTGTTACATTCACCATTCTTCCATTCTTTTGTTGCAATTCCCTTTATGTTGTTCTTATGTTTTATTGTAGATCTACTATTGTTCATTCCATTTTCTTTCAATTCAATAAGAGGTAATTTATGTAGATCTTATTTCCTTTAATTGTTGTTGTTAATTCTTTACATTTGATTGTAGTTAGAATTAATTCTTGTTGTTGATTTACTATGATTTCCTTTTGTGCCTTCCAAGTGTTTGATGAAATGCTTGGTTGGATTTTAGAGTAGAATTTTATACTCTTGGCTTGGAAAGGTAACTTAGGACCTCTTGAGTTACTAATGTCCAAGTAATTGATGATTGGGATCCATTGACTCTAGTTCTCACTAATTAAATTAGTGGAGGGTTAGGACTTATAGACTAGGATTAATATAACTCATTTGACTTTCCTATACTACTAGTTAGAGGATGTTTTAATGAGATTAATCCTTGCCAATTCTCATATTGTGGTTAGTGATTATGATAGAGATCCTTAACCACCAACCCTTTCCAAGACCTTTTTAGCCATTAGTTTACTTTCTTGCCATTTATCTTTCATGCTTCATATCAAAAACCCCAAAATAACTCACAACCAATAACAAGACACTTCATTACAATTCCTAGGGAGAACGACCCGAGGTTCCAATACTTCGGTTTATAAATTTAGGGGTTTGTTTTAGTGACAAACAACTTTTTGTATGAAAAGATTATTGTTTGGTTTATGAACTAGACTTGCAACGAGAATTTATTTATGAAATTCTAAACCATCAAAAATCCTATCATCAGAAAAATGTCACTTTATGGTGACTGAAGGGATCGTCCTTGGGCACAAGATCTCGAATAGAAGAATAGAGGTGGATCAATCTAAGGTAGAGGTAATTGAAAAATTACCACTGGTGCACGAAATTGCAATCACACTTTTGCAATCCCGCACAACTAACCAGCAAGTGCACTGGGTCGTCCAAGTAATTCCTTACGTGAGTAAGAGTCGATCCCACGAAGATTTTCAACTTGAAACAAGCTATGGTTATCTTGTAACTCTTAGTTAGGATATCAATAATTCTCAGGTTTAATTGTGAAAAGTGGAAGAACATGAAATAAATACTTGTTTTGCAGTAATGGAGAACAGGTTGAGGTTTTGGAGATGCTCTATCTTCTGAATCTCTGCTTTCCTACTGTCTTCTTCTTCATACACGCAAGGCTCCTTCTATGGCAAGCTGTATGTAGGGTTTTACCGTTGTCAATGGCTACCTCCCATCCTCTCAGTGAAAATGTTCAACGCGCTCTGTCACAGCACGGCTATTCATCTGTTAGTTCTCGATCATGTCGGAATAGAATCCAGTGATTCTTTTGCGTATGTCACTAACGCCCCACAATCGCGAGTTTGAAGCTCGTCACAGTCATTCAATCCCTGAATCCTACTCAGAATACCACAGACAAGGTTTAGACCTTCCGGATTCTCAAGAATGGCCGCCAATATGTTCTAGCTTATACCACGAAGATTCTGGCTAAAGAATCCAAGAGATATCCACTCAATCTAAAGTAGAACAGAGGTGGTTGCAGGCACATGTTCATAGGTGAAAATGATGATGAGTGTCACGGATCATCACATTCATTAGGTTGAGGAGCAAGTGATATCTTAGAATAGAAGCAAGCGTGATTGAATGAAAAACAGTAGTAATTGTATTAATCCATCAAGACACAGCAGAGCTCCTCACCCCCAAACATGGGGTTTAGAGACTCATGCCGTAGAAGGTACAATATGAAATGTGTAAAGTGTCATGAGGTGTAGATACAATGTCAAAAGGTCCTATTAATAGTGAACTAGTAACCTAGGATATACAAAAATGAGTAAATGACGTAAAAATCCACTTCTGGAGTCCACTTGGTGTGTGCTTGGGCTGAGCATTGAAGCTTTCATGTGTAGAGACTTTTCCTGGAGTTAAACGCCAGCTTTTGTGCCAGTTTGGGCGTTTAACTCCATCTTTTGTGCCAGTTCCGGCGTTAAACGCCGGGAATTCTGAAGCAGATTTGCAACGCCGATTTGGGCCATGTAATCTCAGACAAAGTATAGACTATTATATATTGCTGGAAAGCCCAAGATGTCTACTTTCCAACGCAATTGAGAGCGCGCCAATTGGGCTTTTGTAGCTCCAGAAAATCCGCTTCGAGTGCAGGGAGGTCAGAATCCAACAGCATCTGCAGTCCTTTTTCAGCCTCTGAATCAGATTTTTGCTCAGGTCCCTCAATTTCAGCCAGAAATTACCTGAAATCACAAAAAAAAACACAAACTCATAGTAAAGCCCAGAAAAGTGAATTTTAAATTAAAACTAATAAAAACATACTAAAAGCTAACTAAAATGTATTGAAAACATACTAAAAATAGTGCCAAAAAGCGTATAAATTATCCGCTCATCACAACACCAAACTTAAATTGTTGCTTGTCCCCAAGCAACTGAAAATCAAATAGGATAAAAAGAAGAGAACATACTATAGATTCCAAAATATCAATGAAACTTAGCTCCAATTAGATGAGCGGGACTAGTAGCTTTTTGCTTCTGAACAGTTTTGGCATCTCACTTTATCATTTGAAGTTTAGAATGATTGGCATCTATAGGAACTCAGAATTTAGATAGTGTTATTGATTCTCCTAGTTAAGTATGATGATTCTTGAACATAGCTACTTTATGAGTCTTGGCTGTGGCCCAAAGCACTCTGTCTTCCAGTATTACCACCGGATACATACATGCCACAGACACATAACTGGGTGAACCTTTTTATATTGTGACTCAGCTTTGCTAGAGTCCTCAATTAGAGGTGTCCAAGGTTCTTAAGCACACTCTTTTTGCCTTGGATCACTTTATATATATATATTTGAATTCACTGCTTTTTCTTGCTTCAAGAATCAATTTGATGATTTTTCAGATCCTCAATAACATTTCTCCTTTTCCATCATTCTTTCAAGAGCCAACTGTAGCGACCCTCAGTTTTAAAAATATAAATATAAATAAGTTATAATTTATTTTATAAAATTAGAATTCCTTATTTTTAGAAAGTTATTTTTATTATCAGTAATTGAACTAATTTTATAATAATTTAAAATTAATCAAATCCATATTATTATTATTATTATCATTATTATTATTATTATAAAACATTGGATATAATTATCATGAGTATTATATGTATTATAAATTTATATAGTTTTGCTCCCTAGTATTATAAAATCATTGTTGTTATTATATTACATTACGTTGTTATTATTATTATTATTATATTTATAAAGTATGGAAATGAAAGACGGTTTATATTTTGGTATTAACACTACTAGAAAATTAGTTATTACAGGCGGATATTTCCGACGGATTTTATCCCACTGAAATACAGACAAAATTTCAGAGGAATTTTTTTGTCGGAAAACAAAAAAATAGATTAGCATAAATTACAGACGGAAAAGAGAATCCGTCTATAATTTCGTCGGAAAAATTAATTTTTTTCCGTAGAATAGTTACAGACAGATTTTCCGTCTGTAATTAAGTAGATAAAATATGCGTTTTATCTACTTAATTACAGACGGAAAATCCGTCTGTAATTTAAAATTTTCTGTCTGAAAATTTTAATTTAGACCTAACCTATACCCTCTTCTCTCTCCCTGGCAGCCCCCGTTCAAACTGTGTTTCGAGCTCCATTCATAGATCAAACACGAGCTTCTTCCTCTCTCCCTGGCACGAGTTACTTTTCTCTCCGTGGCTGCTACTTCTGCTTCTTCCGCCGTGGCCGTTGCTGCTGCCGCCGCTGCTTGCATCGCACAATCTCTCTGTCATCCTTTGCGTCCTACGAGATCCCCCCGCCGCCGCTCTCGTCGCAGAGCTCTCTCTGCCGACGCTCTCATCGCATCTGCTCCTTCTGGAACCTCTTCCATCTAATCTCAACTCGCTCTCTCAGTTCTTCTTGTAACCATCTCAAATTTCAGGTATATAAATCCTGATTTTATGATTTTGTTCGTTGTGATAAACTTAGGGCTCAATTTTTTTGTGCCAGTTTTAGGTTTATCATACTCTACTTTTGTGCTTCGTTTGAATCTGCGGATTTACTCTGATTTTGATGAATTTTTTCTGCAATCGAAGCTTTCGTTTGAATCATTTGCTTGGACAAATGTTGAATCTGTTCTGTTTTGCTTTGTTCAAATAATTTGTAATTCAATTTGAGCTATTTATTTGATAATTATTTACAACTTTCATTGTTTGATAATAATTTGCTTGTTATTCAGTGTTACAGCTCAAGATCTTGTTGACACTATGCTTCTAAATTTGCTTCTAAATTTCTGATATCTTCACTCTTAACGATGGATCTGTAACGCCTCTACTCAAGGTTAGGGTTTCATGTCTCTAATTATATGCTAATTATGAGATTATGTTGATAGTAATTGAGATTGTGAATGTTGCAGAGCATGACAGTGCATAATATGTATGTTGGAGAGGGTTCAGACTTTTAAACATTAGCCTGAAAAGAAAATGTGCAAGTTTCATTGAACCTTTAAAAGGGATCGAGATGGGGGGAGGGGCAGCGGGGGGCACCCGATTTCTTCTACAAGGAAGCTCAGCGCCTTGGCTATGTTGCTCGCTCTGCCTTCAAGGTTCTCGAAACTTCTGTTTCTTCTTCTTCTTCTAACTAACTAACTAACTTTGAGTTAACAGCTGGTACAGATACAGAAGCAGCACAAGCTCATCAAGGCTAGCTCATCCGTACTGGACCTCAGCTGTGCTCCGGGTGCTTGGCTCTCCACAGGTACCCTCTCTTACTTGAAACTTACCAAATAAAAGAAAATGGACTGACTTTGTTGTGGCAAAATGCTGAACAAACATTTTATGGAATTAGGGTTCCGAATTTTCGGTGGTGGTTTTGCTCAATAATCACCATTCCTAAATGTAATACAATCAAGTTTTGGCTGTTGACTTTTCAGCAAAAAGGGTTTTCTGTTATACTTTCGGACATGTGCCCTTTGGTTTCTGGAATCACAACTAAAGATGCAGCTCTGTCAGTGGAGCTAGGGATGCGAGCATTGGATTTGGCTGTTGGCAGAAGAGCTGCATTTTCAGTTTATGCTGACGGTGATGATACTCAGGAAGGTGAGCAAAGCCATGATGATCCATCCACTTTGGCGGAAACTGGAGTGTTGCAAGTTGGTGGGAACCTTCTTATAAAGCTTTTGGAGAGCGAAGATGCAAAAGGTGGTGTGGTTCATTTATTGTTCCAAATTGCTGATTTTTGAAAATAGGATAGTTAATGTATCTTGAGTTAACTAGGTCTTGTATATAAATTCTTGCAGGAAATTTGTTGCTTGCTAAGAGAAGCTTATTTTCAATGCATTTGTACTCATAATTTGGGTTAACTTGGTAGAACTGCTGTTTTGTGTTTTTGTTTATTTTTTGTACCTCCCCGCAGCATTATCTGTTCATAGACTGGTGTAACTTTTAAAACTCTTATTCTAGTTCACTTTCCCTCGTAACATGCATCATCTAACAAGTTAGATATTTACTGTGGTTTCTTATTTTGTGATTGCAGAACAATCTTCATGAACTCTGGGCCCTTCTCAATTTTCTTCTGCCTGAAATTTTTAGCTCTGCTGAAACTTTTGATGAATGGTTCCAAATATCAGGTAAAATGATCTAAATATACTTTACTATTTACTTGTAAATACATATTTTAACATATAAAAATTAATTTTAACAAAATGCTTAAATATAATGTCTATGTCAATATTATTACTCTTATTTGAATATAAATTTTCACTTATGAGTTACCAAAATAATTTAGTTAACTATGACGCTGAAAAAAAAAAGATAAGACTCATTAATCCTTTTCCTACCTTTGAGAAAAGATTAAGAATCTCACTATAAAAACATTTGGAATGATGTGTCACGGTTAGATAAAAGAGTGAGTAAAACAAGGAAGGATAGTTAATGATGATAATGAATTCTAAAACTTAGTAATATGGATGAGATTTCAAGTCACCAGTTTTGAATAGGATAAGAGATAAACAGAAACTTAAAAAGGAATATGATAGATATAGGTGAGATAAAAAAGGTGTTTATTGCAATTGTTTCTAACTTTTCCACAGGCTTCAATTATTATATGTATAAATGTTTCTATGATCATAGTGATGCTTATTTTAATCTTGATTCTATTTGGTTGATTTTAGATTTCTGCAAGGACCTGAAACTTAGCAAGGACCTGAAACTTATTTTCTTGTCTTGGACAATATTATTTACTATTTATAATTATAATCATTAATCAATCTGCTGCTGCTATATACTTATTATATACATGTCTGTCTAATTATAGATATATATACATCAATAGTTTGATAGTAGTACTCATCTATTTCAATTCATTTTGGACCAACTATATGTAGCTTCTTGTCATATCAAATCATCAACAATGCGTGTTATTATTATTGTTGCTGTTTTTGTTTGATTACAATGAAATTACTATGCCATGTGTATATGCTAGTGCATTTTCAACTTGCACTCTGAACTCTTTCTTACAATTGATGCATTTAACTTATTTTGGATATATACCCAAGTTTTTTACTTTCCGTTACTTCACTATTTCTGCCATTTGTATTTTTTCTTCCATGCTTTGATTTCTAGAGGCTATGGTTATGGTTATGTTTTTACTTCACTCCTAGGGGCTATGGTTATGCCGTGCGTTTTCCCTGTCTTCTACAGCCATTTGATTTTTCTTTCCTTTTGAAATGTATTCTCAAGCTTTGTTTCTTTGTGAATTCTGTAGATTATCCAGTATACCACTCACTGTATGATGATTTCATCTGGATGCAGAAATTTGGAGATCCTATGTCTCATAGGCATGTTGCAGGTTGGTGGCATTCAATTTCCTTTTTCAGTTTATGTCACATTAAACTCCATCTCAGTTAACTCTAATGATATCAAAATGTTTCTTTTGTTTTCTTTTCTTTTCTTTTGTTTTCTTTTGCAGGTTAGTGGCATTCAATTTCCTTTTTCCTTTTGTTTCTTTTCTTTTCTTTTGTTCTGGAAATAGAAGCAAGTAAAGGTTGGAGAACATGGAAAGAGTACCAAATGAAAGTGAGAGATGTGAATGATAGACTTATGATGGCTGAACGTGCATTCACTGACAGAGATGGCCTCTTAGGAATGACATGGCATAAGCATTTGGTGAGTATATAGTTTTTTACTCTAAGAAGCAAGTGTTTTCTAGGCCAGTTCCCTCATTCTTCTTCTGACTTATAATATCACATAGTCTCATTAACAAATGCCATGTGAACATTAGATGAATTCTACTGTTTTGAATGAAACCAGGGTTCTAACTTCTAAGAAAGATGAAATTGAAGAAACCAAGCAAGCAAAGGAGAGTAGAAACATCAAACATGGCTGCTACTATTGGAATCACAGAATTTATTGGAGCAGAGATGATTGAGAAGGCAATTTGTTAGTAGATGAAGCTATTTTGTCCAAGCAAGCAAGTTTAACTTGAAGTGGCTACACACAACCACAAGGAGATCCAGGAGGTGTATTTGTCAATGGCTCTGAGCAAGCAAGTCACCATCATGCAATCTAAAAGGAATAGGATCAATATAAAATCTTGTTTGTTTAAATTGTTGAAAATGAAGGAACTAGTAGTGTCAATGAGTAATGTAAATAGTTATAGTTCTGTCAATGGTTTATTTTTTTGGGTATCTTTTTATTGAGATAGTGAGATATTGGCCAATGATGTTGAAAAATAACATCTAATTTTATAGGTATCATGTAATGAATATTATGTTTATCTATATGATTTTTGGCCTCTTTTTTTCAATTTACAGTGTGTTTGATGGAAGAAATTTAAAAAATAAACCTAAAGTATTTATTTTGCAATGGAAAAATTTAAAAAAATTTTTATTTTACTTTACCAACAGATTTACAGACGGATTTTCTGTCTGTAATCATAGTGTGAGATGATTTTCTAAGGTTCAAATTACAGACGGAAAATCCATCGGAAAATCCGTCTGTAATTACAGACGGAAAATCCGTCTGAAAATCCGTCTATAATTACAGACAGAAAATCCGTCGGAAAGTTCGTCGCCTTTGCGAAATGGATAGAAAATTTACAGAGGAAAAATCCGTCGGTAACTGGTAAAAATCCGTCTGTAATTTTCCGACGGAAAAAAAATCCGTCGGTAAATAATTTCCGACGGGGCTTTTACAGAGGGACAAAATCCGTCGGTAATTTCGTCGGTAACCAAAAATCCGTCTGTAATAAAGACTAAATCCGTCTGTAAATCTGTCTGTATTAATCCATTTTCTAGTTGTGTAAGTTACATATATATCATTATTATTATCCACTAAAGACTATGCATATACGTATTAATATACTCCAATCATTAATTCATTATATATAAATACGTCCACTATAGTTTATCCTTATCGTTATATATATATCATATTAATTTACTTCAGATATTATAAATATAATAATAATATCATTCTTATAGTAATGATTATATTGGTACGCTAACAAAGGATTATGTAAAGCAGTAAGAATGAGAACGAAAAAAAAAGAAACAAAGGAGCGTAACCGAGAGAGAAAGAGAGAAAACGAAACCTCCACCAAACTTTTGGCTTCAATTTCTTGCATTCCGTAACTCCAATAAAAAATCTAATTCGGTAAAAGTATTCATATCTTCCTCCCTACACGTTGGCACCACTTTTGATCGGTAGAAGTTGACGGTGACGTAACTCCTCTATCCCTTGAGTTCGGCCAACAGGAGTTTTAGGAGGCACAGACGATTCTGGACGTTTTCTTCTTCGATAGCTCGATCAGAAAGCTTCTCCGAAGCTTTGAATATTTTGATTCCGTACGAAGATGCAGGTCGAAAGGTATCTCATTAGGCGTCTGGTCACCTGAAGCGAAGTGGTTACTGTGTTATTTTGTTGTGCAGTGATGTATATACACGTACTTAGCTTTCTCTCCACATAACTTATTCTTTTTGATCCTCTTAGAGGTTTATGGAGAGGCAGAATTTTGTTTATGTACATCTTGGGTTTTGGATATGTATATTTATGTAAATATTCTCCGGCTAGCCTTGACTTCGCAGACTGAGTTAGGAGCTTGTTATTGGTAACTATGGCTTTCGATTCCTACTTTTATTGTCTTACGTTTTATAGTTATAGTTTGCCTCACACGCAAGTTGTTCCGTTTCTGGAGCGTGGCGCTTTTCCTTTTACGATTTTGTTTTACCCATTTTTCAAGGCTCCTAGTCTATTATATTCTTTCTACTATTATAAGAATTTATTTTAATTTTTAGCAGTCCTAATACCTTGCCACCTCTATTTTACGACTTAAGCGTAAAGTTTTGGGTGGTAGGGCGTTACACCAACAAGTTTAACATTCTTTAATCAACAAATTCAAAAGACATATGCACTATTCAAGTATTCATTCAGAAAACAAAAAGTATTGTCACCACATCAAACTAATTCAACTAGTTTCAGAGATGAATTAGAAATCCTGCACTTCTTGTTCTTTTGTGATTAAAGCATTTTTCATTTAAGAGGGGTGATGGATTCATAGGACATTCATAGCTTTAAGACATGAAACTTAAATTTTATTAATCATGAATTAAGAACAGGACTCAAAAATAAATATAAGTAAGACTAATAGTAATAGAAAACAAAAATTTAAATGACTCTAAAATAGACTCCTAATGATAGAGGTTATCACATAGTTAGGACTCAACAACCTTGATTTTGAGAAGTGGATGCTCCCTCAACTTGTGGGGTATTTGACCCTTCAAGGGAGAGCTTCTGGCGCTTCAGCTCCTGTAGCTCACGCCCCTGCTTCTCTTGTTCCTTCAGCAATTTGCAGAGCATGCAGTTTTGATTCTGCTGTTCTTCCTTAATTTGTTCCATAGTTTCTTGCAGCTTGGCAACAGATGCTTCTAGGCTGGCCCAGTAGTCAATTTCAGGAAATTTAGGGAGGAATTCTTGCGCCCTCCTTTTGATAGAGTTATCTTGCATTTGTCCTTCCATTGACTTCTTGGTGATTGGATGTTCAATTGGGATGAACTCATCTACTCCCACCCTCACCCCAGCATCTTTACCTAGCAAAGAGATTAAGCTGGGGTAAGCCAGTTTGGCTTCAGTGGAGTTCTTGTTTGCAATTGTGTAAATCTCACAAGCAATCAGATGATGAATCTCCACTTCTTTTTCCAGCATAATGCAATGCTTGACCGTGACATCAGAACGGTTGCTAGTGGGCAATATAGAATGCCCAATGAAGTCTAGCCAACCTCTTGCAATTGGTTTGAGATCTCCCCTCTTGAATTGGTTTGGGACACCTTTTGAATTGGTTGTCCACTTGGTTCCAGGGAGGCATATGTCCTCTAGAACTTGATCCAACCCCTTATCTACTCTCACCATTCTCTTATTAAAGGATTCAGGATCATCTTGTAGTTGGGACAATTTGAAGACCTCTCTTATTTTGTCCAGATGGAAGTAAATAATTCTCCCTCTGACCATGGTTCTGTAGGTATGAAAAGCAGTTCCAGTTATTCTCTGCTTATCTGTCAGCGACAGATTTGAGTAGAATTCCTGAACCATGTTTCTTCCAACCTTTGTCTCAGGGTTGGTTAAGACTTCCCATCCTCTGTTTCGAATTTGCTCTTGGATCTCCAGATATTCATCTTCTTTCAGATCAAATCTGACTTCCGGGATCACTGACCTCAGACCCATTATTTTGTTGTAATGGTCTGCATGTTCTTTGGTTAAGAACCTTTCTTGATTCCAAAGATTCTTTGGATTATTCTCTTTCTTGCCTTTTAAATTGGTTTGTTTTTCCTTAGGAGCCATGATCTTGATAAATCTTGGCTTAGTGATCATGGAAAAGCACACCAAACTTAGAGGTTTGCTTGTCCTCAAGCAAAAGAAAGGAAAGAGGAGAGAGAGGAGGAGAGCAAATTTGAATGGTGGGGAGAAAGGGATGGCCGAAGGTGTATTTATAAGGGAGGGAGAGAGATTTCGAAAATTTTGAAGGAGAATTGAGAAGATATGGAAAGAATTTGAGAAGATATTTGATTTTTTTGAAGAAGATTTGGAAAGGATTTGAAAGAGATTTGAAGAATGATTTCGAAAATTGTTATAATTTTTGAAATTTGAAGGTGAATGATGAAAGTTTGTAATGTGTTTATGCAGAAAATTATGGATCAAAATAAAAAAGTTTGAAAAAATTTGAAGTGGAAAACAAAATCTCTGTCCCTTACCTTTCTGGCGTTAAACGCCCAGAATGGTATCCATTCTGGCGTTTAACGCCCAAATGTTGGCCATTATGGGCGTTTAACGCCCAGCCAGGTACCCTGGCTGGCGTTAAATGCAAGAAACCCTTTTATCACTGGGCATTTTGCTGAATGCCCAGGATGCTGCAATTCTGGCGTTAAACGCCCAGAATGGTACCCATTCTGGCGTTTAACGCCCAAAATGGTACCTTTACTGGCGTTAAACGCCCAAAATGGTATCTATTCTGGCGTTTAACGCCCAGAGTACCCTTTACTGGCGTTTTCTTGCCAGCAAACTCCTTTTCTCTGCTTTTTGCACTGAATCCTTCTATAACTCTGTGAATTCCTTCAATTTCAATGATCAACCTTGAAGAATATATATGAAACTTTTATAGAACAAATAACCTGCTAATGACTAGGTTGCCTCCCAGCAAGCGCTTCTTTATTGTCTTTAGCTGGACCTTTACTGAGACTCATTCAAGCCTCAGTTTTGAGCATTCTTGCTCAAAATTACTTTCAAGGTAATGTTTGATCCTCTGTCCATTAACAATGAACTTTTTATCAGAATCAATATCTTGAAGCTCAACATATCCATATGGTGACACTCCTGTAATCACATACGGACCCCTCCACCGGGATTTAAGTTTTCCTGGGAATAGTCTGAGTCTAGAATTGAAGAGCAGAACTTTTTGTCCTAGCTTAAAAACTCTGGATGACAACTTCTTGTCATGCCACTTCTTTGCCTTTTCCTAATAAATTTTTGCATTTTCAAAGGCACTGAGTCTGAACTCCTCTAGCTCATTTAGCTGGAGCAATATTTCTTCACCAGCTAACTTGGCATCCATGTTTAGGAATCTGGTTGTCCAGTAGGCTTTATGTTCCAGTTCCACGAGCAGATGACAGGCCTTCCCATACACAAGTTGGTATGAAGAGGTTCCTATAGGAGTCTTAAATGCTGTTCTGTATGCCCACAAAGCATCATCCAAGCTCTTTGCCCAATCCTTTCTACGGGCAATAACAATCCGTTCCAAGATTCTTTTTAGCTCTCTATTAGAGACTTCAGCTTGCCCATTTGTCTGTGGATGATACGGAGTTGCTACTTTGTGGCTAATTCCATATCGGACCATAGCAGAGTACAGCTGTTTATTGCAGAAATGAGTGCCCCCATCACTGATTAGTACTCTGGGAACACCAAACCTGCTGAAGATGTATTTTTGGAGGAATTTCAACATGGTCTTAGTATCATTATTGGGAGTGGCAATTGCTTCTACCCATTTAGATACATAGTCTACTACCACCAGAATATAAGTGTTTGAGTATGATGGTGGGAAGGGACCCATGAAGTCAATACCCCATACATCAAACAAATCAATCTCTAAGATCCCTTACTGAGGCATGGCGTAACCATGAGGCAAGTTACCAGCTCTTTGGCAACTGTCACAGTTACGCACAAACTCTCGGGCATCCCTATAGAGAGTAGGCCAGTAGAAGCCGCATTGGAGGACTTTAGTGGCTGTTCGCTCACTTCCGAAATGTCCCCCATACTATGATCCATGGCAATGCCATAGGATCCTTTGTGCTTCCTCTCTAGGTACACATCTGCGGATCATTCCGTTTGCACATCTCTTAAAGAGATATGGCTCATCCCATAGGTAGTACTTGGCGTCTGAAATTAATTTTTTTCTTTGCACACTGTTGTACTCTTGGGGTATGAACCTCACAGCTTTATAGTTTGCAATGTCTGCAAACCATAAAGCTTCCTGAATGGCAAAGAGTTGCTCATCTGAAAAGGTCTCAGAGATCTAAGTAGAGGAAAGGGACGCCCCAGCTACTGGTTCTATCCGGGACAGATGATCAGCTACCTGGTTCTCTGTCCCTTTCCTGTCTCTTATTTTTATATCAAACTCTTGCAGAAGCAACACCCACCTTATGAGCCTGGGTTTTGAATCCTGCTTGGTGAGTAAGTATTTAAGAGTAGCATGGTCAGTGTACACAATCACTTTTGACCCTACTAAGTAGGACCTAAACTTGTCAATGGCATAAACCATTGCAAGTAACTCTTTTTCTGTAGTTGTGTAATTCTTCTGTGCATCATTTAGAACACGACTAGCATAATAAATGACGTGCAGAAGCTTGTTGTGCCTCTGTCCCAACACTGCACCAATGGCATGGTCACTGGCATCACACATTAGTTCGAATGGCAATGTCCAATCTGCTGCAGAGATGATTGGTGCTGTGACCAGCTTGGCTTTCAGGGTCTCAAATGCCTGCAGACACTCTGTGTCAAACACAAATGGTGTATCAGTAGCTAGCAGGTTGCTTAGAGGTTTTGCATTTTTTGAAAATTCCTTTATAAACCTTCTATAGAATCCTGCATGCCCCAGAAAGCTTCTAATTGTCTTAACATTGGCAGGTGGTGGTAATTTTTCAATTACTTTTACCTTTGCTTGATCCACCTATAATCCCTTGCTTGAAATTTTGTTCCCCAGGACAATTCCTTCAGTCACCATAAAGTGACATTTCTTCCAGTTTAAAACCAGGTTAGTCTCTTGGCACCTTTTCAGGACAAGTGCTAGATGATCAAGACAGGAGCTGAATGAGTCTCCAAATACTGAGAAGTCATTGATGAGCGGATATTTTATACGCTTTTTGGGGGTAATTTCATGTAGATTTTAGCATGTTTTAATTAGTTTTTAGTTAAATATTATTAGTTTTTAGGCAAAAATCATATTTCTGGACTTTACTATGAGTGTGTGTATTTTTCTGTGATTTCAGGTATTTTCTGGCTGAAATTGAGGGAGTTGAGCAAAAATCTGACTTAGGCTGAAAAAGGACTGCTGATGCTGTTGGATCCTGACCTCCCTGCACTCGAAATGGATTTTCTGGAGCTACAGAAGTCCAATTGGCGCGCTCTCAACGGCGTTGGAGAGTAGACATCCAGGGCTTTCCAGCAATATATAATAGTCCATACTTTGCGCAAGGATAGACGACGTAACTTGGCGTTGAACGCCAAGTACATGTTGCTGTCTGGAGTTAAACGCCAGAAAAACGTCATGATCCGGAGTTGAACGCCCAAAACACGTCAAAACCTGGAGTTTGACGCCAAGAAAGGTCTCCACACGTGGAAAGCTTTAGTCTCAGCCCCAGCACACACCAAGTGGGCCTCAGAAGTGGATTTCTGCACCAATTATCTTAGTTTATTCATTTTTCTGTAAACCTAGGTTACTAGTTTACTATTTAAACAACTTTTACAGACTTATCTTGTACCTCATGACATTTTCAGATCTGAATTGCATACTTTTGACGGCATGAGTCTCTAAACTCCATTGTTGGGGGTGAGGAGCTCTACAGCGTCTCAATGATTTAATACAATTCCTTTGTTTTCCATTCAAACACGCTTGTTCTTATCTAAGATGTTTATTCACGCCTAACTGTGAAGAAGGTGATGATCCGTGACACTCATCACCTTCCTCAACCCATGAACGTGTGCCTGACAACCACCTCCGTTCTACATCAGAATGAATGAATATCTCTTAGATTCCCCAACAGAATCTTCGTGGTATAAGCTAGATAGATGGCGGCATTCATGAGAATCCGGAAAGTCTAAACCTTGTCTGTGGTATTCCGAGTAGGATTCCAGGATTGAATGGCTGTGACGTGCTTCAAACTTGCAACCTGCTGGGCGTTAGTGACAGACGCAAAAGAGGGATTCTATTCCAGTAGGAAGCGGGAACCAACCGGTGATTGGCCGTACTGTGACAGAGTGCGTGAGCATTAGCTTTCACTGCGAGGATGGGAAGTAGCCATTGACAACGGTGACACCCTACATAGAGCTTGCCATGGATAGACCTTGCGTGTGAGAAGAGGATCTCAAGGAAGAGTTGAAGTTCAAAGGACAAAGCATCTCCAAAACTCCAACATATTCTCCATTACTGCAAAACAAGTAACTCTATTGTTCAAGTAATCCAAACAATTTTCTTTGACATCCTGACTAAGACAAATAAAATAAATATTGATTGCTTCAAGCCAATAATCTCCGTGGGATCGACCCTTACTCACGTAAGGTATTACTTGGACGACCCAGTGCACTTGCTGGTTAGTTGAACGGAGTTGTGAAGAAAATAAACAGTGCCATAAGAGTATACATCCTTTATAAACAAATAACAAGTGATCACAATTTCGTCCACCAAGTTTTTGGCGCCGTTGCCGGGGATTATTGAGTTTGGACAATTGAAGGCTTATTTTATTTCTTAGATTAGGAATAATTTATTTTTATTTTTATTCTTATTTTTATTATTATAGAGTCATTAAATCTTGATAGGATAGTTTCTTTTCAAAAATTTCTTTTCAAAATTTGTTATTTTTCTAATTTTCGTGAGTTTTAGTGTCTTGTTCTAAGTTTGGTGTCAATTGCATATCTCATATTTTTCTTTAAAATTTTTGACTTGTGATCTTTGTTCTTCATTAATCTTCAAGTTGTTCTTGCTTATTTTTCTTGTTTGATCTTGAGTTTTTCTTGCTTTGTGTCTTTTCTTGTTTCACTTGTGTTCCTTTTAAAGCACTAATTGGAACATCTGCACCAAGTGTCATATTTATTCCCAATTGGCTAAAGCATTGGTTTATATTCTTGATAAGGGAGCACTAGTACTTTTGAAAATCTTTTTCAAAAATAATTTTTCTTGATTTAATCTTGTGCCAAACTTAAGTTTGGTGTTTTCTTGTTAATCTTTCATAATTTTCGAAAATTATACTAAAGTTTTCCAAAAATTTTAAGTTTGGTGTTCTTTCTTTTGTTCTTGGTGTTCTTGTGAATCTTCAAGGTGTTCTTGAGTTTTTCTTGTGTCTTGATCTTAAAATTTTTAAGTTTGGTGTTCCTTGGTGTTTTCCCTCCAAAAATTTTCGAAAATAAGGAGCATTAGATCTAAAAATTTTAAGTCTTGTGTCTTTTGTGTGTTTTTCTCTTTCATCATAAAATTCAAAATTCAAAAAAATTTTATTTTCTAACTATTTTTAAAACTACTTTTTCGAAAATTTTACATTAAAAATTCAATTTTCAATTTCAAAATATTTCCACTTTCTTTTATTTATTTCGTTTTTATTTTTTTTTATAAAAAAAAAGAATAATTTTCTTTTACAAAATATTTTCAAATTTTTATATATTCCATAATTATTTATTCCATTACTATAAAATAAATAATTCTCAACATATAAATTCTCAACTTGTATTCAATATGGAAGCAAGTGGGAATGAACAGTCCAAGAGGACTCTGGGGTCATATGCTAACCCCACTACTGCTTCATATGGGAATAGTATTTGTATACCCTCCATTGGAGTTAGTAGCTTTGAGCTGAATCCTCAGCTCATTATCATGGTGCAGCAAAACTGCCAGTATTCTGGTCTTCCACATGAAGAACCTACAGAGTTTCTGGCACAATTTCTGCAAATCGCTGATACAATACATGATAAGGAAGTAGATCAGGATGTCTACAGACTATTACTGTTTCCATTTGCTGTAAAAGATCAAGCTAAGAGGTGGTTAAATAACCAGCCTAAGAACAGCATAAAAACATGGAAACAGCTGTCAGAAAAATTCCTGAATCACTATTTCCCTCCCAAACGGATGACACAGCTAAGGCTAAACATCCAAGGCTTCAAACAAGGAGATAATGAATCTCTTTATGATGCTTGGGAGAGATACAGAGAGATGCTAAGAAAATGCCCCTCTGAAATGTTTTCAGAATGGGTGCAATTAGACATCTTCTACTATGGGCTTACAGAAAAAGCTCTGATTTCTCTAGACCACTCAGCTGGTGGATCTATACACATGAGAAAAACAATTGAAGAAGCTCAAGAGCTTATTGATACAGTTGCCAGAAATCAGCATCTGTACCTAAGCAGTGAATCCTCCATGAAAGAAGAAGCTAAAATAGTAACTGCAGAACTCAGTCCAGTGGATCAGGCTAATGAATTCAATCAGCAATTAGACTTTCTAACTCAGCAGCTAGCCGAATTCAAGGAAATATTACAGGAAACAAGAATGGCTAACAGGAACATGGAAGTACAATTAAAGCAGACAGAAAAGCAACTGTCAAAACAAATAACAGAAGAATGCCAAGCAGTTCAATTAAGAAGTGGGAAAACATTAAATACCTCACTTCAAAGCAGCAGGAAACCAAGAAATGAACAAGAAGATACTCAAAATCCCTCTGAGGACAATCAGAGCCCAGAGAGGAACAAAGCTGGCGCTGAACGCCCAGACCATGCTCATTCCTGGCGTTCAACGCCAGAAACAAGCATGGATCTGGCGTTGAACGCCCAAAGGGAGTATGGTTCTGGCGTTCAAACGCCAGTGACAAACAAGGAGGTGGCGTCTAACGCCACCCCAGCTCCCACCACTGGCATTCAAATGCCAGTGGGGAATCAGTCACATACAAGTGCTGACCTTCCTAAAAAGGCTTCTCAACCCACTTCTGTAGGCAATAAACCTGCAACAACTAAGGTTGAGGAATACAAAGCCAAAATGCCTTATCCGCAAAAACTCCGCCAAGCGGAACAGGATAAGCAATTTGCTCGCTTTGCAGACTATCTCAGGACTCTTGAAATAAAGATTCCGTTTGCAGAAGCACTTGAGCAAATACCTTCTTATGCTAAGTTCATGAAAGAAATCTTAAGTCATAAGAAGGATTGGAGGGAAACTAAAAAAGTCTACCTCACTGAAGAATGCAGTGCAGTCATTCTGAAAAGCTTACCTGAGAAGCTTAAAGATCCTGGGAGCTTTATGATACCATGCACATTAGAGGGTAATTGTACCAAGCAAGCTTTATGTGATCTTGGGGCAAGTATCAACCTAATACCTGCATCTACTATCAGAAAGCTTGGTTTAACTGAAGAAATTAAACCAACCAGGATATGTCTTCAACTTGTTGATGGCTCCATTAAGTACCCATCAGGCGTGATTGAAGACATGATAGTCAAGGTTGGGCCATTCGCCTTTTCTACTGACTTTGTGGTGCTGGAAATGGAGGAGCACAAGAGTGCAACTCTCATTCTAGGAAGACCTTTCCTAGCAACTGGCCGAACCCTCATTGATGTCCAAAAAGGGGAAGTAACCTTGAGAGTCAATGAGGAGGAGTTCAAGTTGAATGTTGTCAAAGCAATGCAACATCCAGACACCCCAAATGACTGCATGAGTGTTGATATTATTGATTCTCTGGTAAGAGAGGTCAATATGGCTGAGAGTTTGGAATCAGAGCTAGAGGACATCTTTAAAGATGTTCAGCCTGATTTGGAGGAGTCAGAGAAGATAATAGAACCTCTGAAAATCCCTCAAGAAGAGGAGAAACCTCCAAAACCCGAACTCAAACCATTACCACCATCCCTAAAATATGCATTTCTGGGAGAAGGTGATACCTTTCCTGTGATTATAAGCTCTACCCTAGAGCCACAGGAAGAGGAAGCACTAATTCAAGTGCTAAGGACGCACAAGACAGCTCTTGGGTGGTCCATTAGTGATCTTAAGGGCATTAGCCCAGCCAGATGCATGCACAAAATCTTGCTGGAAGATGACGCCAAGCCAGTGGTTCAACCACAAAGGCGGCTGAATCCAGCTATGAAAGAAGTGGTGCAAAAAGAGGTCACTAAACTACTAGAGGCTGGGATCATTTATCCTATTTCTGACAGCCCCTGGGTGAGCCCTGTCCAAGTTGTTCCAAAAAAAGGAGGCATGACAGTGGTTCACAATGAAAAAAATGAACTGGTTCCTACAAGGACAGTTACAGGGTGGCGTATGTGCATTGATTATAGAAGGCTCAATACAGCCACCAGAAAGGATCATTTTCCTTTACCATTCATAGACCAAATGCTAGAAAGATTAGCAGGCCATGAATACTACTGCTTCCTGGATGGATATTCAGGTTATAATCAAATTGCAGTAGATCCCCAGGATCAGGAGAAAACGGCGTTCACATGCCCATCTGGAGTATTTGCATACAAAAGGATGCCATTTGGCCTGTGCAATGCACCTGCAACCTTTCAGAGGTGCATGCTCTCCATTTTCTCTGATATGGTGGAAAAATTTCTGGAGGTCTTCATGGATGACTTTTCAGTATTTGGAGACTCATTCAGCTCCTGCCTTAACCATTTAGCACTTGTTCTGAAAAGATGCCAAGAGACTAACCTGGTTTTAAACTGGGAAAAATGTCACTTTATGGTGACTGAAGGAATTGTCCTTGGGCACAAAATTTCGAACAAGGGAATAGAGGTGGACCAAGCTAAGGTAGAAGTAATTGAAAAATTGCCACCACCTGCTAATGTTAAGGCAATCAGAAGCTTTCTGGGGCATGCAGGATTCTATAGGAGGTTTATAAAGGATTTTTCTAAAATCGCCAAACCTCTGAGCAACCTGCTAGCTGCTGACACGCCATTTATCTTTGATAAAGAGTGTCTGCAAGCATTTGAGACCCTGAAAGCTAAATTGGTCTCAGCACCAATCATCTCTGCACCAGACTGGACATTACCATTTGAACTGATGTGTGATGCCAGTGACCATGCCATTGGTGCAGTGTTGGGACAAAGGCATGACAAGCTTCTGCACGTCATTTATTATGCCAGCCGTGTTCTAAATAATGCACAGAAGAATTACACAACTACAGAAAAAGAGCTACTTGCAGTGGTTTACGCCATTGACAAATTCAGATCCTATTTAGTAGGATCAAAAGTGATTGTGTACACTGATCATGCTGCTCTTAAATATCTACTCACAAAGCAGGATTCAAAACCCAGACTCATCAGATGGGTGTTGCTTCTGCAAGAGTTTGATATAGAAATAAGAGACAGGAAAGGGACAGAAAATCAAGTAGCAGATCACCTGTCCCGAATAGAACTAGTGGAAGGGGCGTCCCCCCCTCTCACTGAGATCTCTGAAACCTTTCCGGATGAGCAACTGCTGGCCGTCCAGGAAGTGCCATGGTTTGCAGACATTGCAAACTACAAGGCAGTGAGGTTCATACCCAAAGAGTACAGTAGGGTGCAATCAAAGAAATTAATCACAGATGCAAAGTACTATCTTTGGGATGAGCCATATCTCTTCAAGAGATGTGCAGACGGAGTAATCCGTAGATGTGTGCCTAAAGAGGAAGCACAGAAGATCCTTTGGCATTGCCATGGATCACAGTATGGAGGACATTTTGGAAGTGAGCGAACAGCCACAAGAGTCCTCCAAAGTGGCTTCTACTGGCCTACTCTCTATAAAGACTCCCGAGCATTTGTGCTTAACTGTGATAGTTGCCAAAGATCAGGTAACCTGCCTCACAGTTATGCCATGCCTCAACAAGGAATCTTGGAGATTGAGTTGTTTGATGTATGGGGCATTGACTTCATGGGACCCTTCCCACCATCGTACTCAAACACTTATATTCTGGTGGCAGTGGATTACGTATCCAAATGGGTGGAGGCTATTGCAACACCCACTAATGACACTAAAACAGTGTTAAAATTCCTCCAGAAACATATCTTCAGCAGATTTGGTATCCCTAGAGTATTAATCAGTGATGGGGGCACTCATTTCTGCAATAAACAGCTTTACTCTGCTCTGGTACGCTATGGAGTTAACCACAGGGTGGCTACTCCATATCACCCACAAACTAATGGGCAAGCTGAAGTCTCAAACAGAGAACTTAAAAGAATCCTGGAACGGACTGTAATTAACCGTAGAAAGGATTGGGCAAGAAGCTTGGATGATGCTCTGTGGGCATACAGAACAGCATTTAAGACCCCTATAGGGACCTCTCCATACCAGCTTGTGTATGGAAAGGCGTGTCACTTGCCAGTGGAACTGGAACACAAGGCCTACTGGGCAACCAGATTCCTGAACCTTGATGCCAAGTTAGCTGGAGAAAGACGATTACTCCAGTTAAATGAGCTAGAGGAATTTAGACTCAATGCTTTCGAAAATGCAAAAATTTACAAAGAGAAAGCAAAAAGATGGCATGATAAGAAATTGTCATCCAGAGACTTTGAGCCAGGACAGAAAGTTCTGTTATTTAATTCAAGGCTCAAATTATTCCCTGGGAAATTGAAATCCCGGTGGAGAGGTCCATATGTAATTACAAGTGTATCACCATATGGATACATAGAACTTCAGGATAGTGACTCCAACAAAAAGTTCATTGTTAATGGACAAAGAGTCAAACACTACCTTGAAGGAAATTTTGAGCAAGAGTGCTCAAGACTGAGACTTAATTAAAAACTCAGTAACAGTCCAGCTAATGACATTAAAGAAGCGCTTGCTGGGAGGCAACCCAGCCATTTCCTAAGTTATTTACTAATTAAATAAATTTTCTTTCTTTACAGGTTTAAGTTCAAGTATCTTCAAAGGTGAAATAACATATGGTTGAAGTCACAAGAGTTACAGGGAAATTTGGAAGCTCACTGGCGTGAAAAAGCCAGTAAGAAATACTTTGGGCGTTAAACGCCCAAAAGAAGCTCCCACTGGGCGTTTAACGCCAGTAAGGGTAGCCATCTGGGCGTTAAACGCCAGAAAGGAGCATCTTCTGGGCGTTAAACGCCAGAAAGATGCACCTTCTGGGCGTTTAACGCCAATCTGCTAGCATTCTGGGCGTTTAGAAAAACGCCCAGTAAAGAAGGATTTCCTGGCGTTCAACGCCAGAAAGAAGCATCACATGGGCGTTGAACGCCCAGGAGAAGCATCACATGGGCGTTAAACGCCCAAACCATGCACCATGTGGGCGTTTAACGCCAGGATGATGGGAGGAGGTACAATTTCGTTTTTCTTCATATTTTTTCTAAATTTTTATGTTTTAATTCATGAATTCTTGCATAAACATATTTTAAATTATCACTTTCAATTCCAAAAAAAGTTTTTATCCTAATTTCAAAAATCCAATGATTGCGAATGTTTTAGATTTATCTTAACCCAAAAGAACAAATGGCTTTCCAATTCAATCCAGCCTCTTTTCAAATTTGTTTTCAACACATCAATCATCTTTTAAAAATCCTTTTCAAAATTAAAATTCAATTTTATCTTGTAAATTATGATTCATATCTTTTCCTTTTTTGAAAAAAATTATATCTTTTTCTAATCATATCTTTTAAAAATCATATCTTCTATCTTATCTCTTTCTTATTTTTCGAAAATTACCCACCCCCCCTCCCTATATCTTGTGTTCGGCGTCCCCATCATCATCACCATCCCACATTGCTCTCCTTCTATCCCTCTTCTTTCTTCTCTTTTGCTTGAGGACAAGCAAAGCTCTAAGTTTGGTGTGGTTATCCGTGATCATCAAATTCATGGCCCCAAGAGGAAAGCAACCCACCCAAAAGGGCAAGAAAGAAAGCACTCCAAAGCCACTTTGGAATCAAGGGAAGTTCTTAACTAAAGAACATGCAGACCATTACTACAAGATAATGAGTCACAGATCAGTGATCCCGGAAGTTAGATTTGATCTGAAAGAAGATGAATATCCGGAGATCCAAGAGCAAATCCGAAACAGGCATTGGGAAATTCTGGCCAATCCTGAAACAAAAGTGGGAAGAAACATGGTTCAAGAGTTCTATGCCAATCTATGGCAGACAGACAGGCAAAGACTAATTGGAGCTGCTCTCTTTGACCATCAGACCTTAGTCAGAGGAAAGATCATTCATACTAATTCTGACAAGATCAGGGAGATATTCAAGATTCCTCAATTGAAAGATGACCCAGACTCCTTTAATAGGAGAATGATGAGGGTCAATAAAGGGTTGGACAAGATTCTGGAGGATATATGCATCCCTGGAGCCAAGTGGACTACCAGCACGACTGGCGTCCCAGTTCAACTAAAAAGGGAGGATCTAAAACCAGTAGCCAGAGGCTGGCTGGATTTCGTAGGGCGTTCCATATTGCCCACCAGCAACCGTTCTGAAGTAACCATCAAAAGAGCTGTCATGATTCACTGCATCATGTTGGGAAAAAAGTTAGAAGTCCATCAGCTGATCTCATGTGAGCTATTCAAAGTAGCAAATAGGAACTCTAAGGACGCCAGATTGGCCTATCCAAGCTTAATCTCTATGCTCTGCAAAGATGCTGGAGTAAAGATGGGAATAACTGAATATATCCTAATTGAAAAGCCCATTACTGGAATATCAATGGTCAGACAACAGCAACAAGATGATTCAACCAGGAAGAGAGCACAAGAAGCTCTCCCAGAACTGCCTCAATTCGAATATTGGGAACATCTTGAAGCCTCTATTTCCAGATTGCAAGAAGCTATGGATCAAATAAAGGAAGAACAGAATAATCAAAGTAGCATGCTTTGCAAACTGCTCAAAGAACAGGAGGAGCAAGGGCGTGATCTAAGGGAGCTGAAGCGCCAAAAATTAATCCCTGAAAAGTGCTCCATAGATTAAAAGAACATCTACTGCTCAAAACAACAGGTTGCTGAGTTCCAATGTTCCTGCTTTAATTTAGTGATAGCGTTTTTTTTATTATTTGAAGTTCACCTTAGGAGATATTTAGTAGTAATTAGTATGTCTATTTTGATTTTATTTCCAATTAAGCTATAGTTTATTTTTCTCATCATCATCAGGCATGAATAAAGTAGTAGATTTTATTTTAGAATAAAGAAGTAATCTATATTTTTCGAGTTCTTAATAATAAAATTTATAATTAATTATATGTGGTGGCAATACTTTTTGTTCTCTGAATGAATGCTTGAACAGTGCATAAATTGTATTTTGAATTTGATGAATATTGGCTCCTGAAAGGATGAGGAACACGAAAAATATTATTGATGATCTGAAAAATCATGAAATTGATTCTTGAAGCAAGAAAAAGCAGTCAAAAAAAAAATTACAATCAAAAGGAATAAAAGCCAAGCAGCCCTTAAAACCAAAAGGCAAGGGTAAAAAGGATCCAAGGCTTTGAGCATCTATGGATAGGAGGGCCCAAGGAAATAAAATCCAGGCCTAAGCGGCTAAATCAAGCTGTCCCTAACCATGTGCTTGTGTCATGAAGGTCCAAGTGAAAAGCTTGAGACTGAGTGGTTAAAGTCGTGATCCAAAGCAAAAGAGTGTGCTTAAGAGCTCTGGACACCACTGACTGGGGACTCTAGCAAAGCTGAGTCACAATCTGAAAAGGTTCACCCAGTTATGTGTCTGTGGCATTTATGTATCCGGTGGTAATACTGGAAGACAAAGTGCTTAGGGCCACGGCCAAGACTCATAAGTAGCTGTGTTCAAGAATCAACATACTATACTAGGAGAGTCAATAATACTATCTGAATTCTGAGTTCCTAAGGATGCCAATTATTCTGAAATTCTAAAGATACAGGGAGATGCCAAAACTGTTCAGAGACAAAAAGCTACAAGCCCTGCTCATCTAATAAGAATCTGAGCTTCATTTAAAACTCTAAAATATATATTACTTCTTAATTTCTGTTAGAACCTATTTTATTCATCTAGTTGCTTGAGGACAAGCAACAGTTTAAGTTTGGTGTTGTGATGAGCGGATATTTTATACGCTTTTTGGGGGTAATTTCATGTAGATTTTAGCATGTTTTAATTAGTTTTTTGTTAAATATTATTAGTTTTTAGGAAAAAATCATATTTCTGGACTTTACTATGAGTGTGTGTATTTTTCTGTGATTTCAGGTATTTTCTGGCTGAAATTGAGGGAGTTGAGCAAAAATCTGACTTAGGCTGAAAAAGGACTGCTGATGCTGTTGGATCCTGACCTCCCTGCACTCGAAATGGATTTTCTGGAGCTACAGAAGTCCAATTGGCGCGCTCTCAACGGCGTTGGAGAGTAGACATCCAGGGCTTTCCAGCAATATATAATAGTCCATACTTTGCGCAAGGATAGACGACGTAACTTGGCGTTGAACGCCAAGTACATGTTGCTGTCTGGAGTTAAACGCCAGAAAAACGTCATGATCCGGAGTTGAACGCCCAAAACACGTCAAAACCTGGAGTTTGACGCCAAGAAAGGTCTCCACACGTGGAAAGCTTTAGTCTCAGCCCCAGCACACACCAAGTGGGCCTCAGAAGTGGATTTCTGCACCAATTATCTTAGTTTATTCATTTTTCTGTAAACCTAGGTTACTAGTTTACTATTTAAACAACTTTTACAGACTTATCTTGTACCTCATGACATTTTCAGATCTGAATTGCATACTTTTGACGGCATGAGTCTCTAAACTCCATTGTTGGGGGTGAGGAGCTCTGCAGCGTCTCAATGATTTAATACAATTCCTTTGTTTTCCATTCAAACACGCTTGTTCTTATCTAAGATGTTTATTCACGCCTAACTGTGAAGAAGGTGATGATCCGTGACACTCATCACCTTCCTCAACCCATGAACGTGTGCCTGACAACCACCTCCGTTCTACATCAGAATGAATGAATATCTCTTAGATTCCCCAACAGAATCTTCGTGGTATAAGCTAGATAGATGGCGGCATTCATGAGAATCCGGAAAGTCTAAACCTTGTCTGTGGTATTCCGAGTAGGATTCCAGGATTGAATGGCTGTGACGTGCTTCAAACTTGCAACCTGCTGGGCGTTAGTGACAGACGCAAAAGAGGGATTCTATTCCAGTAGGAAGCGGGAACCAACCGGTGATTGGCCGTACTGTGACAGAGTGCGTGAGCATTAGCTTTCACTGCGAGGATGGGAAGTAGCCATTGACAACGGTGACACCCTACATAGAGCTTGCCATGGATAGACCTTGCATGTGAGAAGAGGATCTCAAGGAAGAGTTGAAGTTCAAAGGACAAAGCATCTCCAAAACTCCAACATATTCTCCATTACTGCAAAACAAGTAACTCTATTGTTCAAGTAATCCAAACAATTTTCTTTGACATCCTGACTAAGACAAATAAAATAAATATTGATTGCTTCAAGCCAATAATCTCCGTGGGATCGACCCTTACTCACGTAAGGTATTACTTGGACGACCCAGTGCACTTGCTGGTTAGTTGAACGGAGTTGTGAAGAAAATAAACAGTGCCATAAGAGTATACATCCTTTATAAACAAATAACAAGTGATCACAATTTCGTCCACCAGTCATCCATAAAGACTTCCAGGAACTTCTCTACCATATCAGAGAAGATAGATAGCATGCACCTCTGAAAAGTTGCAAGTGCATTGCATAGACCAAAAGGCATTCTTCTGTAAGCAAATACGCCAGAATGACAGGTGAATGCTGTTTTCTCTTGATCTTGAGGATCCACTGCAATTTGATTGTAGCCTGAATAGCCATCCAAAAAGCAGTAATAATCATGACCAGCTAGTCTTTCTAGCATCTGGTCTATGAATGGTAAAGGAAAATGATCCTTTCTGGTGGCTGTATTGAGCCTTCTGTAGTCAATACACATACGCCACCCTGTAACTGTTCTTGTAGGAACCAGTTCATTCTTTTCATTATGAACCACTGTCATGCCCCCCTTCTTGGGGACAACTTGAACAGGGCTCACCTAGGGGCTATCAGAAATAGGATAAATAATCCAAGCCTCTAGTAACTTAGTGACCACTTTCTGCACTACCTCCTTCATGGCTGGATTTAGCCGCCTTTGTGGTTGAACCACTGGCTTTGCATTATCCTTCAATAAGATCTTGTGCATGCATCTTGCTGGGCTAATGCCCTTAAGATCACTTATAGACCATCCAAGAGCTGTCTTGTGTGTCCTTAACACTTTAATTAGTGCTTCCTCTTCCTGTGAATTTAAAGCAGAGCTTATGATCACTGGAAAAGTATTACCTTCTCCCAGAAATGCATACTTCAGGGATGGTGGTAGTGATTTCAGTTCAGGTTTTGGAGGTTTATCCTCTTCCTAAGGAATTTTCAGAGGTTCTTCTATTTTCTCTGGTTCTTCCTGATCAGGCTGAACATTTTTAAAGATGTCCTCTAGCTCTGATTCAAGACTCTCAGTCATATTGATCTCTTCCACCAAAGAGTCAATAATATCAGCGCTCATGCAGTCATTTGATGTGTCTGGATGCTGCATAGCTTTGACAGCATTCAACTTGAACTCATCCTCATTGACTCTCAGAGTCACTTCCCCTTTTTGTACATCAATGAGAGTTCGTCCAATTGCTAGGAAGGGTCTTCCTAGGATGAGAGTTGCACTCTTGTGCTCCTCTATTTCCAGCACTACAAAGTCAGTTGGAAAAGCGAATGGCCCAACCTTGACAATCATGTCCTCAATTATGCCTGATGGATATTTAATGGAGCCATCAGCAAGCTGGAGACATATCCGAGTTGGTTTGACTTCTTCAGTCAATCCAAGCTTTCTGATAGTGGATGCAGGTATTAGGTTGATACTTGCTCCAAGGTCACATAGGGCTGTCTTGGTACAAGCACCTTCTAATGTGCATGGTATCATAAAGCTTCCTGGATCTTGAAGCTTTTCTGGTAAGCTTTTCAGAATGACTGTACTGCATTCTTCAGTGAGAAACACTTTTTCAGTTTCTCTCCAATCCTTCTTATGACTTAAGATCTCTTTCATGAACTTAGCATAAGAAGGTATTTGCTCAAGTGCCTCTGCAAACGAAATCTTTATTTCAAGAGTCCTTAGATAGTCTGCTAAGCGGGCAAATTGTTTATCCTGTTTCGCTTGGCAGAGTTTCTGAGGATAAGGCATCTTGGCTTTATATTCTTCAACCTTAGTTGCTGCAGGTTTATTCCCTACAGAGGTGGTTGGAGAAGCCCTTTTAGAGGGGTTACTATCAGCACTCTCAGGTGTCTGATTCCTCATTAACGTTTGAACGCCAGGACTGGGTGAGAAATGGGCGTTTAACGCCAACTTTTCCCCCCTTTCTGGCGTTTGAACGCCAGAACTAGGCAAGGAATAGGCATTTAACGCCAACTTTTCCCCCTTTCTGGCGTTTGAACGCCAAGAGTATTCCTCTCTGGGCTCTTACTGTCCTCAGAGGGATTTTGGGCAGTGGTTTGGTTATCCTCTGTCAGTTGTTCCTTTCTTGGCTTTTTGCCACTTTGAGCAGTGTTATTCAATGTCTTCCCACTCCTCAGTTGAACTACTTGGCATTCTTCTGTTATCTGTTTAGATAACTGCTGTTTTGTCTGATTCAATTGTGATTCTATGTTCTTGTTAGCAATTTTAGTTTCTTGGAGCATCTGTTTAAATTCTGCAAACTGTTTTGTCATCAGGAGTAATTACTGATTAAGCTCAACAATCTGTTCTTGAGGATTAGGATCAGTAGTTACTGCCATAGCTTCTTCTTTTGTAGAGGACTCATTCCTTGAGTATAGATGTTGATTTCTAGCAACCGTATCTTTGAGCTCTTGAGCCTCTTCAATCGTCTTCCTCGTATGTATGGATCCACCAACTGAGTGGTCTAGAGACATCTGAGCTTTTACTGTAAGCCCATAGTAGAAGATGTCTAACTGTACCCACTCTGAAAATAATTCAGAGGGACATTTTCTTAGCATACCTCTATACCTCTCTCAGGCATTATAAAGGGATTCATTATCCTCTTGTTTAAAACCTTAGATGTCCAGCCTTAGCTGTGTCATCCTTTTTGGAGGGTAAAATTGATTCAGAAATTTGTCTGATTACTATCTCCATGTTTTTATGCTTGCTGTGGGTTAGTTATTCAACCACCTCTTAGCTTGATCTTTTACAGCAAATGGAAACAGTAATAATCTGTAGACATCCTGATCCACCTCTTTATCACATACTGTGTCAGCAATTTGTAAGAACTGTGCCAGAAACTCAGTAGGTTCTTCTTGTGGAAGACCAGAATACTGGCAATTTTGCTGCACCATGATAATGAGTTGAGGATTTAACTCAAAGCTGCTTGCTTTAATGGGAGGTATACAGATGCTACTCCCATATGCAGCTGTAATGGGGTTAGCATATGACCCCAGAGTCCTTCTGGACTGCTCAATTTCACTTAGGTCCATGATGGAGAAAGGGAAATGATATGGATCATAAGTAAAGTATAAAATTTTTTTAATTAGGAATGACTGAAAATAATAAAATAAAATAGAAAAGAAAATAAAATAAAATTTTGAAAACTAAAAGAAAATAAAACAAAGCAAATTGAAAACTAGATTAATTAATTAAAAAGATTTTGGAATCAGCAATTAAAAAGATATGATTGAAAAGATATGATTTTGAAAATTAATGCAAAATTTCGAAGATTTAAAGGAAAATACAAAGAAGACACCAAACTTAGAAATTTTTAGAAAATCACACACAAATTTTCGAAAACCTAAAGGAAAACACAAAGAAGACACCAAACTTAGAATTTTTGAAGATCAAGAAAGGACTAAGAACATGCAAATTCGAAAAAAATTAAAAGAAAACAAAAGCATGCAATTAACACCAAACTTAAGATATGAAACTAAACTCAAATAAAAGACTCTAAACCAACAAAAATAAAACAGTCCTAATCTAAGCAACAAGATAAACCGTCAGTTGTCCAAACTCGAACAATCCCCGGCTACGGTGCCAAAAACTTGGTGCACGAAATTGCAATCACACTTTTGCAATCCCGCACAACTAACTAGCAAGTGCACTGGGTCGTCCAAGTAATTCCTTACGTGAGTAAGGGTCGATCCCACGGAGATTGTCGGCTTGAAGCAAGCTATGGTTATCTTGTAACTCTTAGTCAGGATATCAATAATTCTCAGGTTTAATTGTGAAAAGTGGAAGAACATGAAATAAATACTTGTTTTGCAGTAATGGAGAGCAGGTTGAGGTTTTGGAGATGCTCTATCTTCTGAATCTCTGCTTTTCTACTGTTTTATTCTTCATACACGCAAGGCTTCTTCTATGGCAAGTTGTATGTAGGGTTTCACTGTTGTCAATGGCTACCTCCCATCCTCTCAGTAAAAATGTTCAACACGCTCTGTCACAGCACGGCTATTCATCTGTCGGTTCTCGATCATGTCGGAATAGAATCCAGTGATTCTTTTGCGTCTGTCACTAACGCCCCACAATCGCGAGTTTGAAGCTCGTCACAGTCATTCAATCCCTGAATTCTACTCAGAATACCACAGACAAGGTTTAGACCTTCCGGATTCTCAAGAATGGCCGCCAATATGTTCTAACTTATACCACGAAGATTCTGGCTAAAGAATCCAAGAGATATCCACTCAATCTAAAGTAGAAAGGAGGTGGTTGTCAGGCACATGTTCATTGGTGAGAATGATGATGAGTGTCACGGATCATCACATTCATCAGGTTGAGGAGCAAGTGATATCTTAGAATAGAAGCAAGCGTGATTGAATGAAAAACATTAGTAATTGCATTAATCCATCAAGACACAGCAGAGCTCCTCACCCCGAACCATGGGGTTTAGAGACTCATGTCGTAGAAGGTACAATATAAAACGTGTAAAGTGTCATGAGGTGTAGATACAATGTCAAAAGGTCCTATTAATAGTGAACTAGTAACCTAGGATATACAGAAATGAGTAAATGACGTAAAAATCCACTTCCGGGGTCCACTTGGTGTGTGCTTGGGCTGAGCATTGAAGCTTTCATGTGTAGAGACTTTTTCTGGAGTTAAACGCCAGCTTTTATGCCAGTTTGGGCGTTTAACTCCAACTTTTGTGCCAGTTCCAGCGTTAAACGCCGGGAATTCTGAAGCTGATTTGCAATGCCGGTTTGGGCCATCAAATCTCGGGCAAAGTATAGACGATTATACATTGCTGGAAAGCCCAGGATGTCTACTTTCCAACGCAATTGAGAGCGCGCCAATTGGGCTTCTTCAACTCCATAAAATTTGCTTTGAGTGCAGGGAGGTCAGAATCTAACAGCATCTGCAGTCCTTTTTCAGCCTCTGAATCAGATTTTTGCTCAGGTCCCTCAATTTCAGCCAGAAATTATCTGAAATCACAGAAAAACTCATAGTAAATTCCAGAAAAGTGAATTTTAAATAAAAACTAATAAAAACATACTAAAAACTAACTAAAATGTACTGAAAACATACTAAAAGCAGTGCCAAAAAGCGTATAAATTATCCGCTCATCAACCACCACCTGCCAATGTTAAGGCAATCAAAAGCTTTCTGGGGCATGCAAGATTCTATAGGAGGTTTATAAAGGATTTTTTGAAAATCGCAAAACCTCTAAGCAATCTGCTAGCTGCTGACACGCCATTTATATTTGACACAGAGTGTCTGTAGGCATTTGAGACCCTGAAAGCCAAGCTGGTTACAGCACCAGTCATTTCTGTACCAAACTGGACATTATCATTCGAACTAATGTGTGATGCCCGTGACCATGCCATTGGTACAGTATTGGGATAGAGGCATGACAATCTTCTACATGTTATTTACTATGCCAACCGTGTCCTAAATGATGCACAGAAAACAAATTGCTTGCAGTGGTTTATGCCATTGACAAGTTCAGATCCTATTTTGTAGGATCAAATGTGATTGTGTACACTAACCATGCTGCTCTTAAATATCTACTCACAAAGCAGGATTCAAAACCCAGGCTCATAAGGTGGGTGCTGCTTCTGCAAGAGTTTGATATAGAAATAAGAGACAAAAAAGGGACAGAAAACCAAGTGACAGATCACCTGTCCTGGATAGAACCAGTAGAAGGGGCATCTCTCCCCATCACTGAGATCTCTGACACCTTTTTGGATGAGCAACTCTTTGCCATTCAGGAATTACCATGGTTTGCAGACATTGCAAACTATAAGGCTGCAAGGTTCATACCCAAGGAGTACAGCAGGCAGCAAACGAAAAAATTAAATTCTGATGCAAAGTACTACTTGTGGGATGAACCATATCTTATTAAGAGATGCGCAGACGGATTAATCCGTAGGTGTGTGCCTAGAGAAGAAGCGCAGAGGATCCTTTGGCACTACCATGGATCACAATATGGAGGACATTTCGGAAGTGAGCGAACAGCAACAAAAGTACTCCAATGTGGCTTCTATTGGCCCACTCTCTATAAAGACTCCCGAGAATTTGTACGAAACTGTGACAGTTGCCAGAGAGCTGGTAATCTACCTCATGGTTACGCCATGCCTCAGCAAGTGATCTTAGAGATTGAATTGTTTGACGTATGGGGTATTGACTTCATGGGGCCTTTCCCACCTTCATACTCAAACACTTATATTCTGGTGGCAGTAGACTATGTATCTAAATGGGTAGAGGCAATTGCAACACTCACTAGTGATACAAAAACAGTGATAAAGTTCCTCTAGAAACATATTTTCAGTAGATTTGGTGTCTCCAGAGCAATAATCATTGATGGAGGCACTCATTTCTGCAATAAACAGCTTTACTCTGCTATAGTCCGGTATGGAATTAGCCACAAGGTAGTAACTCCATATCATCCACAAACAAATAGTCAAGCTGAGGTCTCGAATAGAGAACTAAAAAGAATTATGGAACAGACTGTAATGGCCCGTAGAAAGGATTGGGCAAAAAGCTTGGATGATGCTCTGTGGGCATACAAAATAGCATTCAAGACTCCTATAGGAACTTCTCCATACCAACTTGTGTATGGCAAAGCCTGTCATCTACCCGTGGAACTGGAACACAAAGCCTACTGGGCAACCAGATTCCTAAACTTTGATGCTAAATTAGCTGGAGAGAAAAGATTGCTCCAGTTGAATGAGCTAGAGGAGTTCAGGCTCAATGCTTTCGAAAATGCAAAAATTTACAAGGAGAAAGCAAAAAGATGGCATGACAAGAAATTGTCACCCAGAGTCTTTGATCCAGGACAAAAGGTCCTGCTATTTAACTCTAGACTCGGATTATTCCTTGGGAAACTAAAATCCTGGTCGAGGGGACCATATGTGAGTACAGGTGTGTCACCATATGAATTTGTGGAGCTTCAAGATATTGATTCTGACAAGAGATTCATTGATAATGGGCAAAGAGTCAAGTACTATCTTGAAAGCAATATTGAACAAGAGTGCTCAAAACTGATACTAGAATAACATTCAGTGAGGTCCAGCTAAAAACAATAAATAAGCGCTTATTGGGAGGCAACCCAATTTTATTTTAATTTTATCTATATATTTTGTTTTCTTTTAGGTTGATGATCATGTGAAATCACAAAGACAATTACAAAAATAAATGAAAAAATAAAAAATAGCATTGAAAATAGCACACCCTGGAGGAAAGACTTACTGCGTTTAAATGCCAGTAAAGGTAGCGAAATGGGCGTTTAAACGCCCAATCTGGCACCTTTCTGGGCATTTAAACGCCAGAATAGGGCACCAAACTGGCGTTGAAACGGCATAACAGGGCAACAGACTGGCATTTAGACGCCAGAACAGGAAGGAATGTTAGCGTTTAAATGCTAGAACAGGGCAGCAGACTGGCGTTTAAACACCAGAATTGCACTCTAAGGCGTTGTGAACGCCCAATTGGAGCAGGGATTAAGAATTTCTTGACCCTTCAGGATCTGTGGACCCCACAGGATCCCCACCAACCTCAACTTACTCTCTCTCATCTTCACACCTTTCTACAATACTCTTCCCCAAATACCCTTCACCAATCACCTCCATATCTCCTCCCCAAATATCCTCCATATCCTCCATTTTCTTCTTCCCCTTCTTTCTTTCTTCTTTTGCTCGAGGACGAGCAAACCTTTTAAGTTTGGTGTGGTAAAAGCATTGCTTTTTTTATTTTTCCATAACCATTTATGGCACCTAAGGCCGGAGAAACCTCTAGAAAGAGGAAAGGGAAGACAAAAGCTTCCACCTCCGAGTCATGGGAGATGGAGAGATTCATCTCAAGGGTCCATAGCTCAGTAGTAGAGCATTTGACTGCACAACAAGAGAGCCCACTCATGGACCTCAACAAGAGCATGAGAAATTCCCTCATCAAAAAATCCCTGAGATACATCAAGGGATACATTTTCCTCCACACAACTATTGGGACCAATTAAGGGTGGAACACCAAGAGCACTCCATCATTCTCCATGAGATTAGAGAAGATCAAAGAGCTTTGAGGGAGGAGCAACAAAGACAAGGAAGAGACATAGAGGAGCTCAAGAGCACCATTGGTTCTTCAAGAGGAGGAAGACGCCACCCTCACTAAGGTGGACTCATTCCTTAATCTCCTTGTCTATTTATTTTTCTGTTTTTCGGCTTTATGTTGTATGTTCTATCTATGTTTGTGTCTTCACTACATGATCATTAGTGTCTAGTGTCTATGTCTTAAAGCTATGAATAACTCCATAAATCCCTCACCTCTCTTACATGAAAAATGTGCTTAATTACAAAAGAACAAGAAGTACTTGGATTTCAAATTTTATCTTGAAATTAGTTTAATTATTTTGATGTGGTGGCAATATTTTTTGTTCTCTGAATGAATACTTGAACAGTGCATATTTTTTATCTTGTTGTTTATGAATGTTAAAGTTGTTGGCTCTTGAAAGAATGATGAACAAAGAGAAATGTTATTGATAATCTGAAAAATCATGAAATTGGTTCTTGAAGTAAGAAAAAGCAGTAAAAAGAAAAGAAAAAAAGAAAAAAAATGGTGAAAAAAAAGAAAAAGAAAAAGCAAGCAGAAGCAAAAAGCTACAAGCCCCGCTCATCTAATTAGGACTAAGTTTCATTGATACTGTGGAATTCATTGTATATTCTCTTCTTTTTATCCTATTTTGTTTTCAGTTGCTTAGGGACAAGCAACAATTTAAGTTTGGTGTTGTGATGAGTGGATAATTTATACACTTTTTGGCACTGTTTTTATATAGTTTTTAGTATGATTTAGTTAGTTTTTAGTATATTTTTTTTAGTTTTTAAGCGAAATTCACATTTCTGGACTTTACTATGAGTTTGTGTGTTTTTCTGTGATTTCAGGTATTTTCTGGCTGAAATTGAGGGACCTGAGCAAAAATCTGATTCCGAGGCTGAAAAAGGACTGCAGATGCTGTTGGAATCTGACCTCCCTTCACTCGAAGTGGATTTCTTGGAGCTACAGAACTCCAGATGGGACGCTCTCAATTGGGTTGAAAAGTAGATATCCAGGGCTTTCCAGCAATATATGATAGTCCATATTTTGAGCGAGTTTTGACGACGTATATTGGGGTCAAAACCCCAGCTCTCTACCCTTTTCTGGCGTCAAAATGCCAGAACTGGCATAAAAGTTGGAGTTAAACGCCCAAACTGGCACCAAAGCTGGCGTTTAACTCTAGGAATAGCCTATGCACATGAAAGCTCCAATGCTCAGCCCAAGCACACACCAAGTGGGCCCAAGAAGTGGATTTCTGCACTACCTATCTTAGTTTACTCATTTTCTGTAAACCTAGGTTACTAGTTGATTATAAAAACTACCTTTAGAGGTTTATTTGGTACCTCATGACATTTTACATCTGACTTTGTATCTTCTACGGCATGAGTCTCTAAACCCCATAGTTGGGTGGTGCACGAAATTGTGATCACTACTTTGTCCATATTCAAATAATCCCCGGTAATGGCTCCAAAGACTTGGTGCTCAATACCATGGCATAAACACAACTTCGCACAACTAACCAGCACGTGCACTGTGTCGTCCAAGTAATACCTTACGTGAGTAAGGGTCGATCCCACGGAGATTGGTGGTATGAAGCAAGCTATGGTCACCTTGTAAATCTCAGTTAGGCAGACTCAATTGGGTATAGTGATAAACGAATAAAGCATAAAGATAAAGATAGAGATACTTATGTATATCATTGGTGAGAGCTTCAGATAAGCGTATGAAGATGCCTTCCCTTCCGTCTCTCTGCTTTCCTACAGTCTTCATCCAATCCTTCTTACTCCTTTCCATGGCAAGCTCGTGTAGGGTTTCACCGTTGTCAATGGCTACCTCCCATCCTCTCAGTGAAAGCGATTGCATATGCTCTGTCACAGCATAGCGGAATTCAGCTGTCGGTTCTCGGTCAGGCCGGAATAAAATCCATTGATTCTTTTGCGTCTGTCACTAACGCCCCGCCTGCTAGGAGTTTGAAGCACGTCACAGTCATTCAATCATTGAATCCTACTCAGAATACCACAGACAAGGTTAGACCTTCCGGATTCTCTTGAATGCCGCCATCAGTTCCTGCCTATACCACGAGGATTCCGGTTAAAGAATCCAAGAGATATTCACTAGAGCCTCGTATGCTTGTAGAACAAGAGTGGTTGTCAGTCACTTTGTTCATAGGTGAGAATGATGATGAGTGTCAATCATCACCTTCATCAAGTTGAAGAACAAGTGATATCTTGGACAAAGAACAAGCGGAATTGAATAGAAGAACAATAGTAATTGCATTAATACTCGAGGTACAGCAGAGCTCCACACCTTGATCTATGGTGTGTAGAAACTCCACCGTTGAAAATACATAAGAACAAGGTCTAGGCATGGCCGAATGGCCAGCCTCCCAAATGATCTAAGATAGCATAAAATTAGAAGATAGCTACCAAGATGTTCAATACAATAGTAAAAAGGTCCTACTTATAGAAAACTAGTAGCCTAAGGTGTACAAAGATGAGTAAATGACATAAAAATCCACTTTCGGGCCCACTTGGTGTGTGCTTGGGCTGAGCAATGAAGCATTTTTCGTGTAGAGACTCCTCTTGGAGTTAAACGCCAGCTTCTATGCCAGTTTTGGCGTTTAACTCCCATTTAGGTGCCAGTTCCGGCGTTTAACGCTGGGATTTCTTGAGGTGACTTTAAACGCCGGTTTGGGCCATCAAATCTTGGGCAAAGTATGGACTATCATATATTGCTGGAAAGCCCAGGATGTCTACTTTCCAACGCCGTTAACAGCGCGCCAATGGGGCTTCTATAGCTCCAGAAAATCCACTTC
Organism: Arachis stenosperma; assembly: GCF_014773155.1. Lineage (NCBI taxonomy): Eukaryota > Viridiplantae > Streptophyta > Magnoliopsida > Fabales > Fabaceae > Arachis > Arachis stenosperma. Next base: position 105,282,807 of record NC_080380.1, on the reverse strand, counting down.
GAGTGCAGGGAGGTCAGAATCCAACAGCATCTGCAGTCCTTTTGAGTCTCTGGATCAGATTTTTGCTCAGATCCCTCAATTTCAGCCAGAAAATACCTGAAATCACAGAAAAACACACAAACTCATAGTAAAGTCCAGAAAAGTGAATTTTAACTAAAAACTAATAAAAATATACTAAAAACTAACTAGATCATACTAAAAACATACTAAAAACAATGCCAAAAAGTGTATAAATTATCCGCTCATCACAACACCAAACTTAAATTGTTGCTTGTCCCCAAGCAACTGAAGATCAAATAAGATAAAAAGAAGAGAATATGCAATGAACTCCAAAAACATCTATGAAGATCAGTATTAATTAGATGAGCGGGGCTTTTAGCTTTTTGCCTCTGAATAGTTTTGGCATCTCACTCTATCTTTTGGAACTCAGAATGATTGGCTTCTTTAGGAACTTAGAATCCAGATAGTGTTATTGATTCTCCTAGTTAAGTATGATGATTCTTGAACACAGCTACTTATTGAGTCTTGGCAGTGGCCCAAAGCACTCTGTCTTCCAGTATTACCACCGGATACATACATGCCACATACACATAATTGGGTGAACCTTTTCAGATTGTGACTCAGCTTTGCTAAAGTCCCCAATTAGAGGTGTCCAGGGTTCTTAAGCACACTCTTATTGCCTTGGATCACAACTTTATTTCTTTCTTTTTCTTTCTTTTTCTTTTTTTTTGTTTTTTTTCGTTTTTTTTTTCGTTTGCCCCCTTTTTTTTTTTCTTGCTTCTCTCTTTTTTTTTTGTATTCACTGATTTTTCTTGCTTCAAGAATCATTTTTATGATTTTTCAGATCTTCAGTAACATGTCTCCTTTTTCATCATTCTTTCAAGAGCCAACATTCATGAATCACAAATTCAAAAGACATATGCACTGTTCAAGCATACATTCAGAAGACAAAAGTGTTGCCACCACATCAAAATAATTAAACTGTTATAAAATTCAAAATTCATGCAATTCTTTTTCTTTTTCAATTAAGAACAGTTCTTAAGAAAGGTGATGGATTCATAGGACATTCATAACTTTAAGGCACAGACACTAAGACACTAATGATCATAAGACACAAACATGGATAAACATAAGCACTAAAATTCGAAAAACAGAAGAATCAAGAACAAGGAAATCAAGGAACGGGTCCACCTTAGTGATGGCGGCTCTTCCTTCCTCTTGAAGGTCCTATGGAGTGCTTGAGCTCCTCAATGTCTCTTCCTTGCCTTTGTTGCTCCTCTCTCATGATTCTTTGATCTTCTCTTATTTCATGGAGGAGGATGGAATGTTCTTGATGCTCCACCCTTAGTTGTCCCATGTTGGAACTCAATTCTCCTAGGGAGGTGTTTAGTTGCTCCCAATAGTCTTGTGGAGGAAAGTGCATCCCTTGAGGCATCTCAGGGATCTCATGATGAGAGGGGTCTCTTGTGTGCTCCATCCTTTTCTTGGTAATGGGCTTGTCCTCATCAATGGGGATGTCTCCCTCTATGTCAACTCCAACTGAATAACAGAGGTGACAAATGAGATGAGGGAAGGCTAGCCTTGCCAAGGTGGAAGACTTGTCCGCCACTTTATAGAGTTCTTGGGCTATGACCTCATGAACTTCCATTTCTTCTCCAATCATGATGCTATGAATCATGATGGCCCGGTCTAGAGTAACTTCGGACCGGTTGCTAGTGGGAATGGTTGACCGTTGGATAAACTCCAACCATCCTCTAGCCACGGGTTTGAGGTCATGCCTTCTCAATTGAACCGGCTTGCCTCTTGAATCTCTCTTCCATTGTGCGCCCTCTTCACATATGATTGTGAGGACTTGGTCCAACCTTTGATCAAAGTGACCCTTCTTGTGTAAGGTGTCATCTCCTTGCATCATAGGCAAGTTGAACGCCACCCTCACACTTTCCGGACTAAAATCCAAGTATTTCCCCCGAACCATTGTGAGATAATTCTTTGGATCCGGGTTCATACTTTGATCATGGTTCTTGGTGATCCATGCATTGGCATAGAACTCTTGAACCATCAAGATTCCGACTTGTTGAATGGGGTTGGTAAGCACTTCCCAACCTCTTCTTCGGATCTCATGGCGGATCTCCGGATATTCACCCTTTTTGAGTGAAAAGGGGACCTCGGGGATTACCTTCTTCAAGGCCACAACTTCATAGAAGTGGTCTTGATGCACCCTTGAGATGAATCTATCCATCTCCCATGACTCGGAGGTGGAAGCTTTTGCCTTCCCTTTCCTCTTTCTAGAGGTTTCTCCGGCCTTGGATGCCATAAATGGTTATGGAAAAACGAAAAAGCAACGCTTTTACCACACCAAACTTAAAAGGTTTGCTCGTCCTCGAGCAAAAGAAGAAAAAAGAGAGTAGAAGAAGAAGAAATGAGGAAGAAGGAGATGGCTTATGTGTTCGGCCAAGGAGGGGGGAAGTTTAGGTTGTGTGAAAATGAAGGAATGAAGAAGGGTATTTATAGGAGAGAGGGGAGATGGGGTTCGGCCATTATGGGTGGGTTTGGGAGGGAAAGTGGTTTGAATTTGAAGGGTGAGGTTGGTGGGGTTTTATGAAGGATGGATGTGAGTGGTGAAGAGAAAGATGGGATTTGATAGGTGAGGGGTTTTGGGGAAGAGGTAATGAGGTGATTGGTGAATGGGGGAAGAAGAGAGAGAGTGGTGGTGGGGTTGGTGGGGATCCTGTGGGGTCCACAGATCCTGTGGGGTCCACAGATCCTGTGGTGTCAAGGAAAAGTCATCCCTGCACCCAATGTTGCTCAAAATCACGTTTTGAGCCATTTCTGGCGTTAAACGCCGGGCTGGTGCCCATTCCTGGCGTTTAACGCCAGGTTCTTGCCCTTTTCTGGCGTTTAACGCCAGTCTGGTGCCCCTTTCTGGCGTTAAACGCCCAGAATGGTGCCAGACTGGGCGTTAAACGCCCAATTGCTAGGCTTACTGGCGTTTGAACGCCAGCAGAATCTTCCTCCAGGGTGTGCTGTTTTTCTTCCTATTTTTCATTCTGTTTTTGCTTTTTCAATGGATTTTGTGACTTCTTATGATCATCAACCTACAAAAAACATAAAATAACAAAGAGAAATATATAAAATATAATCATTGGGTTGCCTCCCAACAAGCGCTTCTTTAATGTCAGTAGCTTGACAGAGGGCTCTCATGGAGCCTCACAGATACTCAGAGCAATGTTGGAACCTCCTAACACCAAACTTAGAGTTTGAATGTGGGGGTTCAACACCAAACTTAGAGTTTGGTTGTGGCCTCCCAACACCAAACTTAGAGTTTGACTGTGGGGGCTCTGTTTGTCTCTGATTTGAGAGAAGCTCTTCATGCTTCTTCTCCATGGTGACAGAGGGATATCCTTGAGCCTTAAACACATAGGATTCTTCATTCACTTGAATGATCAGTTCACCTCCATCAACATCAATCACAGCCTTTGCTGTGGCTAGGAAGGGTCTGCCAAGGATGATGGATTCATCCATGCACTTCCCAGTCTCTAGGACTATGAAATCAGTAGGGATGTAATGGTCTTCTACTTTCACCAAAACATTCTCTACAAGCCCATGAGCTTGTTTTCTTGAGTTGTCTGCCATCTCTAGTGAGATTCTTGCAGCTTGTACCTCAAAGATCCCTAGCTTCTCTATTACAGAGAGAGGCATGAGGTTTACACTTGACCCTAAGTCACACAGAGCCTTCTTGAAGGTCATGGTGCCTATGGTACAAGGTATGAAAAACAGGGTCTTGTCTCTTTTGAGGTAATTTCTGCCTAGACAAGTCATCCAGTTCTTTGGTGAGCAAAGGAGGTTCATCCTCCCAAGTATCATTTCCAAATAACTTGTCATTTAGCTTCATGATTGCTCCAAGGTATTTAGCAACTTGCTCTTCAGTGACATATTCATCCTCTTCAGAGGAAGAATACTCATCAGAGCTCATGAAAGGCAGAAGTAAGTCCAATGGAATCTCTATGGTCTCATTTTGAGCCTCAGATTCCCATGGTTCCTCATTGGGGAACTCATTGGAGGTTGGTGCACGCCCATTGAGATCTTCCTCAGTGGCGTTCACTTCCTCTCCCTCCTCTCCAAATTCGTCCATATTGATGGCTTTGCACTCTCCTTTTGGATTTTCTTCTGTGTTGCTTGGGAGAGTACTTGGAGGGAGTTCAGTAACTTTCTTGCTCAGCTGTCCCACTTGTGCCTCCAAATTTCTAATGGAGGACCTTGTTTCATTCATGAAACTTTGAGTGGTTTTAATTAGATCAGAGACCATGGTTGCTAAGTCAGAGGGGTTCTGCTTAGGATTCTCTGTCTGTTGCTGAGAAGATGATGGAAAAGGTTTGCCATTGTTAAACCTGTTTCTTCCACCATTATTATTGAAACCTTGTTGAGGTCTCTCTTGATTCTTCCATGAGAGATTTGGGTGATTTTTCCATGAAGAATTATAGGTGTTACTATAGGGTTCTCCTAGGTAATTCACCTCTTCCATTGAAGGGTTCTCAGGATCATAAGCTTCTTCCTCAGATGAAGCTTCCTTAGTACTGTCAGGTGCATTTTGCATTCCAGACAGACTTTGAGAAATCAAATTGACTTGTTGAGTCAATATCTTGTTCTGAGCCAAAATGGCGTTCAGAGTGTCAATCTCAAGAACTCCTTTCTTCTGACTAGTCCCATTGTTCACAGGATTCCTTTCAGAAGTGTACATGAATTGGTTATTTGCAACCATTTCAATTAGCTCTTGAGCCTCTGTAGGTCTCTTCTTCAGATGAAGAGATCCTCCAGCAGAGCTATCCAAAGACATCTTGGATAGTTCAGAGAGACCATCATAGAAAATACCTATGATGCTCCATTCAGAAAGCATGTCTGAGGGACATTTTCTGATTAATTGTTTGTATCTTTCCCAAGCTTCATAGAGGGATTCTCCATCCTTCTGTCTGAAGGTTTGGACTTCCACTCTAAGCTTACTCCATTTTTGAGGTGGAAAGAACTTTGCCAAGAAGGCATTGACTAGCTTTTCCCAAGAGTCCAGGCTTTCTTTAGGTTGAGAGTCCAACCATATTCTAGCTCTGTCTCTTACAGCAAAAGGGAATAGCATCAGTCTATAGACCTCAGGGTCTACCCCATTAGTCTTGACTGTGTCACAGATTTGCAAGAACTCAGCTAAAAACTGATGTGGATCTTCCATTGGAAGTCCATGGAACTTGCAATTCTGTTGCAGTAGAGAAACCAACTGAGGCTTAAGCTCAAAGTTGTTTGCTCCAATGGCAGGGATAGAGATGCTTCTCCCATAGAAGTCAGGAGTAGGTGCAGTAAAGTCACCCAGCACCTTCCTTGCATTGTTGGCATTGTTGTTATTTTCGGCTGCCATGAGTTCTTCTTCTTTGAAGAATTCGGTCAGGTCCTCTAAAGAGAGTTGTGCTTTGGCTTCTCTTAGCTTTCTCTTCAAGGTCCTTTCAGGTTCAGGGTCAGCTTCAACAAGAATGCCTTTGTCTCTGCTCCTGCTCATATGAAAGAGAAGAGAACAAGAAAATGTGGAATCCTCTATGTCACAGTATAGAGATTCCTTGAGGTGTCAGAAGAACAAAAAAATAGAAGAAGGAGGATAGAAGAATTCGAACTTGATTAGATAGAGTTCGAATTGTGCATTAAGAAGGAGTAGTACTCCATAAATAGAAGGATGTGGGAAGAGAGGAAGGTAATTTTCGAAAATTAAAAAGATTTTGAAAACATTTTGAAAAACACTTAATTGATTTTCGAAAATAAAAGTAAGAAAGAAATCAAGTGATTTTTGAAAAAATTTTGAAATTAGAAATTAAAAAGATTTGATTTTGTGCATTAAGAAGGAGTAGTACTCCAAATAGAAGGATGTGAAGAGAGGAAGGTAATTTTCGAAAATTAAAAGATTTGAAAACATTTTGAAAAACACTTAATTGATTTTCGAAAATAAAAGTAAGAAAGAAATCAAGTGATTTTTGAAAAAATTTTGAAATTAGAAATTAAAAAGATTTGATTGAAAACTTATTTTGAAAAAGATGTGGTTAAGAAGATATGATTGAAAGATTTGATTTGAAAACCATTTTAAAGATATGATTTGAAAATATTTTTAAAAGATTTGATTTTAAAAATTAATGACTTGCCTAACAAGAAAGATATGATTCAAACATTAAACCTTTCTCAACAGAAGGCAACAAATTTGAGATGTTCAATCAAATCATTAATTGTTAATAAGTATCTTTGAAAAAGGAAAGAATTGATTTTGAAAACATTTGATTGAAAAGATATGATTTGAAAAAGATTTGATTTTGAAAAACTTTGAAACTTAGAAAATTGATTTTGAAAACAAAATCTTCCTCCTAGCACCATCCTGGCGTTAAACGCCCAAATGTATCCATTCTGGCGTTTAACGCCCAAATGCACCCTTTTTGGGCGTTAAACGCCCAACCAGGTACCCTGGCTGGCGTTTAAACGCCAAGTCTGTCTTCTTCACTGGGCATTTTCGAATGCTCAGTTTTTTTCTGTATAATTCCTCTGCAGTATTTTCTAAATCTTCAATTCTTTGTATTATTGACTTGAAAAGACACAAATTAAAAATTTTTTTGGATTTTTAATAATCAAAATGCAACAAGAATCAAATAACAATGCATGCAAGACACCAAACTTAGCAGTTTGTATACTATTGACACTATATGAGACACATAAACACTCAAGTCAAAAAAATTCAAAGATCAGAGTAAGAAATCATCAAGAATTACTTGAAGATCCTTAAGACACATGAATGAATGTATGCAATCGACACCAAACTTAAGATGAGACACTAGACTCAAGCAAGAAACATCAAATATTTTTGGTTTTTATGATTTTCTAATTTTTTTTGTGCTTTTTCGAAAATTAAGTGGAAAAAGGTATCAAAATTCTTAATGAGAATTCCAGGAATCAGTGCAATGCTAGTCTAAGACTCCGGTCCAGGAATTAGACATGGCTTCACAGCCAGCCAAGCTTTCAAAGAAAGCTTCGGTCCAAAACACTAGACATGGCCAAAGGCCAGCCAAGCCTTAGCAGATCACTGCTCCAAAAGCAAGATTGATAAGCTCTTGTGATGACAAGTTGAAACCTCGGTCCAATGAAATTAGACATGGCTTTACAGCCAGCCAGATTTCAACAAATCATCATGAAACTCTAGAATTCATCTTCAAGAATTTCAAAAAAAAAAATAAATACCTAATCTAAGCAACAAGATGAACCGTCAGTTGTCCATACACGAACAATCCCCGGCAACGGCGCCAAAAACTTGGTGCACGAAATTGTGATCACTACTTTGTCCATATTCAAATAATCCCCGGTAATGCTCCAAAGACTTGGTGCTCAATACCATGGCATAACACAACTTCGCACAACTAACCAGCAAGTGCACTGGGTCGTCCAAGTATACCTTACGGAGTAAGGGTCGATCCCACGGAGATTGGTGGTATGAAGCAAGCTATGGTCACCTTGTAAATCTCAGTCAGGCAGACTCAATTGGTATAGTGATAAACGAATAAAGCATAAAGATAAAGATAGAGATACTTATGTATCATTGGTGAGAGCTTCAGATAAGCGTATGAAAATGCCTTCCCTTCCTCTCTCTCTGCTTTCCTACAGTCTTCATCCAATCCTTCTTACTCCCTTTCCATGGCAAGCTCGTGTAGGGTTTCCCGTTGTCAATGGCTACCTCCCATGCTCTCAGTGAAAGCGGAATTCACTGTCGGTTCTCGGTCAGGCCGGCATTGATTCTTTTGCGTCTGTCACTAACGCCCCGCCTGCTAGGAGTTTGAAGCACGTCACAGTCATTCAATCATTGAATCCTACTCAGAATACCACAGACAAGGTTAGACCTTCCGGATTTTCTTGAATGCCGCCATCAGTTCCTGCCTATACCACGAGGATTTCGGTTAAAGAATCCAAGAGATATTCACTAGAGCCTCGTATGCTTGTAGAACAAGAGTGGTTGTTAGTCACTTTGTTCATAGGTGAGAATGATGATGAGTGTCAATCATCACCTTCATCAAGTTGAAGAACAAGTGATATCTTGGACAAAGAACAAGCGGAATTGAATAGAAGAACAATAGTAATTGCATTAATACTCGAGGTACAGCAGAGCTCCACACCTTGATCTATGGTGTGTAGAAACTCCACCGTTGAAAATACATAAGAACAAGGTCTAGGCATGGCCGAATGGCCAGCCTCCCAAATGATCTAAGATAGCATAAAATTAGAAGATAGCTACCAAGATGTTCAATACAATAGTAAAAAGGTCCTACTTATAGAAAACTAGTAGCCTAAGGTGTACAAAGATGAGTAAATGACATAAAAATCCACTTCCGGGCCCACTTGGTGTGTGCTTGGGCTGAGCAATGAAGCATTTTTCGTGTAGAGACTCCTCTTGGAGTTAAACGCCAGCTTCTATGCCAGTTTGGGCGTTTAACTCCCATTTAGGTGCTAGTTCCGGCGTTTAACGCTGGGATTTCTTGAGGTGACTTTGAACGCCGGTTTGGGCCATCAAATCTTGGGCAAAGTATGGACTATCATATATTGCTGGAAAGCCCAGGATGTCTACTTTCCAACGCCGTTGAGAGCGCGCCAATTGGGCTTCTGTAGCTCCAGAAAATCCACTTCGAGTTCAGGGAGGTCAGAATCCAACAGCATCTGCAGTCCTTTTGAGTCTCTGGATCAGATTTTTGCTCAGATCCCTCAATTTCAGCCAGAAAATACCTGAAATCACAGAAAAACACGCAAACTCATAGTAAAGTCCAGAAAAGTGAATTTTAACTAAAAACTAATAAAAATATACTAAAAACTAACTAGATCATACTAAAAACATACTAAAAACAATGCCAAAAAGTGTATAAATTATCCGCTCATCATTGGGGGTGAGGAGCTCTGCTGTGTCTCGATAGATTAATGCAATTACCACTGTTTTCTATTCAATCAAGCTTGCTTCCATTCTAAGATATTCATTCGCACTTAAACATGATGAATTTGATGATCCGTGACACTCATCACCATTCTCAACTTATGAACGCGTGCCTGACAACCACCTCTGTTCTATCTTAGATTGAATGTGTATCTCATAGCCTCCATTCCGAAAGATTAGAATCTTCGTGGTATAAGCTAGGATTATTGGCGGTCATTCCTGGGATCCGGAAAGTCTAAACCTTATATGTGGTATTTCGAGTAGGATCCAGGAAGGGATGACTTTGACGAGCTTCAAACTCGCGATTGTTGGGCGTAGTAACAGACGCTGGTGGGCGAAATCGTGATCACTACAACTTCGCACAACTAACCAGCAAGTGCACTGGGTCGTCCAAGTAATAAACCTTACGCGAGTAAGGGTCGATCCCACGGAGATTGTTGGTATGAAGCAAGCTATGGTTGATGCCAAGGCATCTTAGGCTAGTTCCACTAGCATTTTTTTGTTAGTTTTAGTTGTTTTATGCATTTTCTTGAGCTTAAAGTAACTAAGAATGGTTAAATGAACAACAAAGTAATGAATCATCCAAGCAGTATAATTTTGATGCAAATTCCATGAGTTTTAGTTATATTACTTGAATGCTATGAATGGAAGATTTCTCATGAAAATTTGCAAGACTTTGATGCAATTGTTTGGATGATTTCAGGGAAGAAGAGGCTAGGCAAAGAAGCAACAAAATCAATAAAGGAAGCTTGAAGATCACATGTGCCAAGCCATATAATGCTGAAACTGGCGTTTAACCTCCAGTTTAACCTTAAACTGGAAGTTAAACGCCAGAACAAGAAATGCACCAAAGCTGAAAGTGGCGTTTAACCTTCAGTTTAAGGTTAAACTGAAGGTTAAACGCCAGAATCATGAAAGCTGAGAAAAGAGGAAACTGGCGTTTAACCTCCAGTTTAACCTCAAACTGAAGGTTAAACGCCAGAATGAGAATTGAACCAAAGGAGTATTTCCACGTTTAACCTCCAGTTTAACCTCAAACTGGAGGTTAAACGCCAGAAGCATTATGCACCCAGGAAGCCATTTCCACGTTTAAGCTCCAGTTTAAGGTTAAACTGGAGCTTAAACGTGTTCGACATTCACACTCCAGGGTTGCTTTCTTCAATTCCACGTTTAAGCTTTAGTTTAACCTCAAACTAAAGCTTAAACGTGTTCGACCATACCACACTCCATAATTGCTTTCTTCTATTTCCACGTTTAAGTTTCAGTTTAACCTTAAACTGAAACTTAAACTTCAACTTAAACGCAACCTTTTGAAAGGGTTTCTGGGCCAAATATATTGAAGTTTAAGTTAGCATTTGAGCACAATTATTAACTTAAACGTATTATGGTATGAAACCCAATTGAATATCATGGTTTATGGGATTGGGCTTGAAGAATTGATGAGTCTGGAGCATCCAATTGTTGAGTCTTGTGTCATTACTTGTTTATCACTAAGTTTGCTCAATGAATGTTACAGATTTGAATCACAGCCTCATCAGGATTATGGACCATAAACCCAAAAGCAAAAGGAATTCAGGGAAAGGCCTCAAAGCCCAAGAAACACAACAGAAGCTCAATTTAGAAAGTGTATAAATAGGATAGAATTTAAGTTAGTTGACACTTTTGACACTTCGGAACTTTTTTTTCATCTTTGTAATTGAATTCAGAGCTATGACTCACTAAACCCCTTTCATTGGGTTAGGGAGCTCTATTGTAATTCAATGAATCAATAATAGTTTTATCTTCTTCTTCAATCTTTTCTCTTGAATTTTGTTAGAAAGCTTCTCGATCTAACTCCATTGGGTAGTTGTCTTGGGAAAGAAACTACCCATAATTGGAATCCTTCGGAACCTTGGGAAAGGAATGATGGATTCATGCTAGAGAAGCTTTCTCACAGTGAATTGAATTGGGGTTTGGATGGATATTGTGACATGTAATCCTACCAAATTGTGGTTCATGAAACTGTGTGGTATAATCAGTGATCGAGCATCATCTCTTCTTATGAACATTTAAACCAAGGGATTGGGAATTTGTTTGTTTTTAGAGAGAATTGGTGAGCCAAGGGATTGGGATCCAATCATATAAGATTGCCAAGCAAAATCCAATGAATGCATTGGTTGAGTAAGAGATAAAAATGTTTTGATTCGGAGATCTCAATATCTCCTAACACCCAATGAACTCCCCATTTCTGATCTACACTTTCTATTTACATTCTGCAATTTCAATTCATGCAATCACCCCATCCCTTTTTTAATTTCAGCCATTTACCTTCTCGCACCTTAATTCTCGCAATTTAAGTTTATGCAATTTCAATTCCTTGCAATTTACGTTTCCTGCCACATTTACTTTATGCAATTCACATCTAAAAGTTGATTCCGCTCAACTAATCAAACTTCTAATTCGAATTGCTCATTCAACCAATCCTTGTGGGATTCGACCTCACTCTATTGTGAGTTTTTACTTGACGATAACCGGTGCACTTGCCGGAAGAAATTTTGCCGTTTGTGCAATTTCCTAAAATCGTAGCATAACAAGTTTATGCGCATCAATGGTCACCTTGTAAATCTTAGTCAGGCAGACTCAAATGGGTATAGATGATATATGAAAAAAGCATAAAGATAAAGATAGAGATACTTATGTAAATCATTGGTGAGAGCTTCAGATAAGCGTATGAAGATGCTTTCCCTTCCGTCTCTCTGCTTTCCTACTGTCTTCATCCAATCCTTCTTACTCCTTTCCATGGCAAGCTTATGCAAGGGTTTCACCGTTGTCAGTGGCTACCTCCCATCCTCTCATTGGAAATGTTCAACGCACCCTGTCACGGCACGGCTATCCATCTGTCGGTTCTCAATCAGGCCGGAATAGAATCCAGTGATTCTTTTGCGTCTGTCACTAACGCCCCGCCCTCAGGAGTTTGAAGCACGTCACAGTCATTCAATCATTGAATCCTACTCAGAATACCACAGACAAGGTTAGACCTTCCGGATTCTCTTGAATGCCGCCATCAGTTCTTGCCTATACCACGAAGACTCTGATCTCACGGAATGGCTGGCTCGTTTGTCAGGCGATCAACCATGCATCGTGTATCAGGAATCCAAGAGATAAACATTAGAGCCTTGTTTGCTTGTAGAACAAAAGTGGTTGTCAGTCACTTTGTTCATAAGTGAGAATGATGATGAGTGTCACATAATCATCACATTCATCAAGTTCTTGAGTGCGAATGAATATCTTGGACAAAGAACAAGCGGAATTGAATAGAAGAACAATAGTAATTACATTAATACTCGAGGTACAGCAGAGCTCCACACCTTAATCTATGGTGTGTAGAAACTCCACCGTTGAAAATACATAAGAACAAGGTCTAGGCATGGCCGTGAGGCCAGCCTCCCAAAGTGATCAAAAGATCTAAAGAACAAAGGATTCCAAAGATCCGAAGATGAAAATACAATAGTAAAAGGTCCTATATATAGAAAACTAGTAGCCTAGGGTGTACAGAGATGAGTAAATGACATAAAAATCCACTTCAGGGCCCACTTGGTGTGTGCTTGGGCTGAGCAATGAATCATTTTCGTGTAGAGACTCTTCTTGGAGTTAAACGCCAGCTTTTAGGCCAGTTTGGGCGTTTAACTCCCATTTAGGTGCCAGTTCCGGCGTTTAACGCTGGGAATTCTGAGGGTGACTTTGAACGCCGGTTTGGGCCATCAAATCTTGGGCAAAGTATGGACTATTATATATTGCTGGAAAGCCCAGGATGTCTACTTTCCAACGCCGTTGAGAGCGCGCCGATTGGGCTTCTGTTGCTCCAGAACATCCACTTCGAGTGCAGGGAGGTCAGAATCCAACAGCATCTGCAGTCCTTTTCAGTCTCTGGATCAGATTTTTGCTCAGGTCCCTCAATTTCAGCCAGAAAATACCTGAAATCACAGAAAAACACACAAACTCATAGTAAAGTCCAGAAAAGTGAATTTTAACTAAAAACTAATAAAAATATACTAAAAACTCAACTCAAACTACTAAAAACATACTAAAAACAATGCCAAAAAGCGTATAAATTATCCGCTCATCACAACACCAAACTTAAATTGTTGCTTGTCCCCAAGCAACTGAAAATCAAATAAGATAAAAAGAAGAGAATATGCAATGAATTCCAAAAACATCTATGAAGATCAGTATTAATTAGATGAGCGGGGCTTTTAGCTTTTTGCCTCTGAATAGTTTTGGCATCTCACTCTATCCTTTGAAATTCAGAATGATTGGCTTCTTTAGGAACTCAGAATCCAGATAGTGTCATTGATTCTCCTAGTTAAGTATGATGATTCTTGAACACAGCTACTTATTGAGTCTTGGCCGTGGCCCAAAGCACTCTGTCTTCCAGTATTACCACCGGATACATACATGCCACAGACACATAATTGGGTGAACTTTTTCAGATTGTGACTCAGCTTTGCTAGAGTCCCCAATTAGAGGTGTCCAGGGTTCTTAAGCACACTCTTTTTGCCTTGGATCACAGCTTTATTTCTTTCTTTTTCTTTCTTTTTCGTTTTTTCTCTTTTTTTTTTCTTTCTTTTTTCGTTTTTCTCTCTTTTTTTTTGTATTCACTGCTTTTTCTTGCTTCAAGAATCATTTTTATGATTTTTCAGATTCTCAGTAACATGTCTCCTTTTTCATCATTCTTTCAAGAGCCAACATTCATGAACCACAAATTCAAAAGACATATGCACTGTTTAAGCATACATTCAGAAAACAAAAAGTGTTGCCACCACATCAAAATAATTAAACTGTTATAAAATTCAAAATTTCATGCAATTCTTCTCTTTTTTTAATTAAGAACATTGTTTATTTAAGAAAGGTGATGGATTCATAGGACATTCATAACTTTAAGGCATAGACACTAATGATCATAAGACACAAACATGGACAAGCATAGAGCATAAATTTTCGAAAAGCCAAGAAAATAAAGAACAAGGAGATTAAAGAATGGGTCCACCTTAGTGATGGCGGCTTGTTCTTCCTTTTGAAGGTCTTATGGAGTGCTTGAGCTCCTTAATGTCTCTTCCTTGTCTTTGTTGCTCCTCTCTCATGATTCTTTGATCTTCTCTAATTTCATGGAGGAGGATGGAATGTTCTTGACTGTGGGGGCTCTGCTTGACTCTGATTTGAGAGAAGCTCTTCATGCTTCCTCTCCATGGTGACAGAGGGGTATCCTTGAGCCTTAAACACAAAGGATTCTTCATTCACATGAATGATCAATTCACCTCTGTCCACATCAATCACAGCCTTAGCTGTGGCTAGGAAGGGTCTGCCAAGGATGATGGTTTCATCCATGCACTTCCCAGTCTCTAGGACTATGAAATCAGCAGGGATGTAATGGTCTTCAATCTTCACCAAAACATCCTCTACAAGTCCATAAGCTTGTTTTCTTGAGTTGTCTGCCATCTCTAGTGAGATTCTTGCAGCTTTTACCTCAAAGATCCCTAGTTTCTCCATTACAGAGAGAGGCATGAGGTTTACACTTGACCCTAAGTCACACAGAGCCTTTTTGAAGGTCATGGTGCCTATGATACAAGGTATTGAAAACTTCCCAGGATCTTGTCTTTTTTGAGGTAATTTCTGCCTAGACAAGTCATCCAGTTCTTTGGTGAGCAAAGGAGGCTCATCCTCCCAAGTCTCATTTCCAAGGTATTTAGCAACTTGCTCTTCAGTGACATACTCATCCTCTTCAGAGGAAGAATACTCATCAGAGCTCATGAAAGGCAGAAGTAAGTCCAATGGAATCTCCATGGTCTTATTTTGAGCCTCAGATTCCCATGGTTCCTCATTAGGGAACTCATTGGAGGTCAGTGCACGCCCATTGAGGTGTTCCTCAGTGGCGTTCACTTCCTCTCCCTCCTCTCCAAATTCGGCCATGTTGATGGCCTTGCACTCTCCTTTTGGATTTTCTTCTGTATTGCTTGAGAGAGTACTAGGAGGGAGTTCACTAACTTTCTTGCTCAGCTGTCCCACTTGTGCCTTCGAATTTCTAATGGAGGATCTTGTTTCAGTCATGAAACTTTGAGTGGTTTTGATTAGATCAGAGACCATGGTTGCTAAGTCAGAGGTGTTCTGCTTAGAATTCTCTGTCTGTTGCTGAGAAGATGATGGAAAAGGCTTGCCATTGCTAAACCTGTTTCTTCCACCATTATTGTTATTGAAACCTTGTTGAGGTCTCTCTTGATTCTTCCATGAGAAATTTGGATGATTTCTCCATGAAGAATTATAGGTGTTTCCATAGGGTTCTCCTAGGTAATTCACCTCTTCCATTGAAGGATTCTCATGATCATAAGCTTCTTCCTCAGATGAAGCATCCTTAGTACTGCTTGGTGCATTTTGCATTCCAGACAGACTTTGAGAAATCAAATTGACTTGTTGAGTCAATAATTTATTCTGAGCCAATATGGCATTCAGAGTATCAATCTCAAGAACTCCTTTCTTCTGACTTGTCCCATTGTTTACAGGATTCCTTTCAGAAGTGTACATGAATTGGTTATTTGCAACCATTTCAATTAGCTCTTGAGCTTCTGTAGGCGTCTTCTTCAGATGAAGAGATCCTCCAGCAGAGCTATCCAAAGACATCTTGGACAGTTTAGAGAGACTATCATAGAAAATACCTATGATGCTTCATTCAAAAAGCATGTCAGATGGACATTTTCTGATCAATTGTTTGTATCTTTCCCAAGCTTCATAGAGGGATTCTCCTTCCTTCTGTCTGAAGGTTTGGACTTCCACTCTAAGCTTACTCAATTTTTGAGGTGGAAAGAACTTTGCCAAGAAGGCATTGACTAGCTTTTCCCAAGAGTCCAGGCTTTCTTTAGGTTGAGAGTCCAACCATGTCCTAGCTCTGTCTCTTACAGCAAAAGGGAATAGCATAAGTCTGTAGACCTCAGGGTCAACCCCATTAGTCTTGACAGTGTCACAGATTTGCAAGAACTCAGCTAAAAACTGATGAGGATCTTCCAATGGAAGTCCATGGAACTTGCAATTCTGTTGCATTAGAGAAACTAATTGAGGCTTAAGCTCAAAGTTGTTTGCTCCAATGGCAGGGATAGAGATGCTTCTCCCATAGAAGTCGGGAGTAGGTGCAGTAAAGTCACCCAGCACCTTTCTTGCATTGTTTGCATTGTTGTTGTTTTCGGCTGCCATGGTTTCTTCTTCCTTGAAGAATTCGGTTAGGTCCTCTACAGAGAATTGTGCCTTAGCTTCTCTTAGCTTTCGCTTCAAGGTCCTTTCAGGTTCAGGGTCAGCTTCAACAAGAATGCCTTTGTCTTTGCTCCTGCTCATATGAAAGAGAAGAGAACAAGAAAATATGGAATCCTCTATGTCACAGTGTAGAGATTCCTTGAGGTGTCAGAGGAAAAGAAAAATAGAAGGAAGAAGAATTCGAACTTAATTAGATAGAGTTCGAATTGTGCATTGAGAAGGAGTGGTACTTCATAAATAGAAGGATGAGGAGAGAGGAAGAAATTTTCGAAAATTAAGTTAAAAAGATTTTTAAAAACATTTTGAAAAACTTTAATTGATTTTCGAAAATCAAGAGTGGGAAAGAAATCAAGTAATTTTTGAAGAAGACTTTGAGATTAGAAATCAAAAAGATATGATTGAAAACTGTTTTGAAAAAGATGTGATTAAAAAGATATGATTGAGAAGATATGATTTGAAAATAATTTTAAAAAGATTTGATTTTAAAAATTAATGACTTGCCTAACAAGAAAAGATATGATCCTAACATTAAACCTTTCTCAACAGAAAAGGCAACATACTTAAAATGTTGAATCAAATCATTAATTGTTGGTAAGTATCTTTGAAAAAGGAAAGAAATTGATTTTGAAAACATTTGATTGAAAAGATATGATTTGAAAAAGATTTGATTTTGAAAAACTTTGAAAACTTGAAAAAAAATTGATTTGAAAACAAAATCCTCCCTCTTGTGCCATCCTGGCGTTAAACGCCCAGAATGCTGCACATTCTGGCGTTTAACACCCAGTGCACTACCTTTTTGGGCGTTAAACGCCCAACCAGGCACCCTGGCTGGCGTTTAAACGCCAGTCTGTCCTTCTTCACTGGGCGTTTTGAACGCCCAGCTTTTTCTGTGTAATTCCTCTGCTGCATGTTTTGAATCTTCAGTTCCCTGTACTATTGACTTGAAAATAGAACCAAGATCAAATAAACAATGCATGCAAGACACCAAACTTTAAAATTAGACACTAGACTCAAACAAGAAACATAAAATATTTTTGGTTTTTTTTATGGTTTTGTAATTTTTTTGGATTTTTTTCGAAAATTATATGGAAATAGAAGATAAAGGTTTCAGAATTCTTAATTTGCATTCCAGGAATCATTGCAATGCTAGTCTAAGACTCCGGTTCAGGAATTAGACATGGCTTCACAGCCAGCCAAGCTTTTAAAGAAAGCTTCGGTCCAAAACACTAGACATGGCCAATGGCCAGCCAAGCCTCAGCAGATCATTGCTCCAACAGCAAGATTGATAGAAATCAACAAGCTCTTGTGATGATAAGTTGAAACCTCGGTCCAATAAGATTAGACATGGCTTTTCAGCCAGCTAGATTTCAATCAGATCATCATGAAACACTAGAATTTATTCTTAAGAACTTTGAAGAAAAGTACCTAATCTAAGCAACAAGATGAACCGTCAGTTGTCCATACTCAAACAATCCCCGGCAACGGCGCCAAAAACTTGGTGGGCAAAATCGTGATCACTACAACTTCGCACAACTAACCAGCAAGTGCACTGGGTCGTCCAAGTAATAAACCTTACGCGAGTAAGGGTCGATCCCACGGAGATTGTTGGTATGAAGCAAGCTATGGTCACCTTGTAAATCTTAGTCAGGCAGACTCAAATGGGTATAGATGATATATGAATAAAACATAAAGATAAAGATAGAGATACTTATGTAAATCATTGGTGAGAGCTTCAGATAAGCGTATGAAGATGCTTTCCCTTCCGTCTCTCTGCTTTCCTACTGTCTTCATCCAATCCTTCTTACTCCTTTCCATGGCAAGCTTATGCAAGGGTTTCACCGTTGTCAGTGGCTACCTCCCATCCTCTCATTGGAAATGTTCAACGCACCCTGTCACGGCACGGCTATCCATCTGTCGGTTCTCAATCAGGCCGGAATAGAATCCAGTGATTCTTTTGCGTCTGTCACTAACGCCCCGCCCTCAGGAGTTTGAAGCACGTCACAGTCATTTAATCATTGAATCCTACTCAGAATACCACAGACAAGGTTAGACCTTCCGGATTCTCTTGAATGCCGCCATCAGTTCTTGCCTATACCACGAAGACTCTGATCTCACGGAATGGCTGGCTCATTTGTCAGGCGAGCACTCGGTTGTCAGGCGATCAACCATGCATCGTGTATCAGGAATCCAAGAGATAAATATTAGAGCCTTGTTTGCTTGTAAAACAAAAGTGGTTGTCAGTCACTTTGTTCATAAGTGAGAATGATGATGAGTGTCACATAATCATCACATTCATCAAGTTCTTGAGTGCGAATGAATATCTTGGACAAAGAACAAGCGGAATTGAATAGAAGAACAATAGTAATTACATTAATACTCGAGGTACAGCAGAGCTCCACACCTTAATCTATGGTGTGTAGAAACTCCACCGTTGAAAATACATAAGAACAAGGTCTAGGCATGGCCGTGAGGCCAGCCTCCCAAAGTGATCAAAAGATCTAAAGAACAAAGGATTCCAAAGATCCGAAGATGAAAATACAATAGTAAAAGGTCCTATATATAGAAAACTAGTAGCCTAGGGTGTACAGAGATGAGTAAATGACATAAAAATCCACTTCCGGGCCCACTTGGTGTGTGCTTGGGCTGAGCAATGAAGCTTTTTCGTGTAGAGACTCTTCTTGGAGTTAAACGCCAGCTTTTATGCCAGTTTGGGCGTTTAACTCCCATTTAGGTGCCAGTTCCGGCGTTTAACGCTGGGAATTCTGAGGGTGACTTTGAACGCCGGTTTGGGCCATCAAATCTTGGGCAAAGTATAAACTATCATATATTGCTGGAAAGCCCAGGATGTCTACTTTCCAACGCCATTGAGAGCGCGCCAATTGGGCTTCTGTAGCCCCAGAAAATCCACTTCGAGTGCAGGGAGGTCAGAATCCAATAGCATTTGCAGTCCTTTTCAGTCTCTGGATCAGATTTTTGCTCAGGTCCCTCAATTTCAGCCAGAAAATACCTGAAATCACAGAAAAACACACAAACTCATAGTAAAGTCCAGAAAAGTGAATTTTAACTAAAAACTAATAAAAATATACTAAAAACTCAACTCAAACTACTAAAAACATACTAAAAACAATGCCAAAAAGCGTATAAATTATCCGCTCATCAAACGCAAAAGGATCACTGGATTCTATTCCAACATGATCGAGAACCGACAGATGATTAGCCGTGCGGTTACAGTGCACATGGACCATTTTCACTGAGAGGATGAGAATTAGCCATTGACAACAGTGACACCCTACACACAGCTTGCCATGGAAGGAGCCTTACGTGCGTGAAGAAGAAGACAGTAGGAAAGCAGAGATTCATATGACAGAGCATCTCCAAAACTCTAACCTGTTTTCCATTATTGAATCACAAGTACCTTTTATTTCATGCTCTTTTATTTTATTGCAAACAAAACCCTTCTCATTGATAATCTCCTGACTAAGAGTTACAAGGTAACCATAGCTTGCTTCAGGCCGACAATCTCCGTGGGATCGATGACGTTAGGATTTTTGCTAGTAAAGAATTTTATAAAAATAGTCGCATTGTAGATAATGATTCTAAACCAACAGAAATCCCTTCGTACAAACATTTTGGTTGTCACAAGTAACAAACCCCTTTGAAATTGATAACCGAGTATTCAAACCTCAGGTCGTCTTCTCAAGGAATTGCAGGGAAGTATGTTCTTATTATTGGTTATGGAGATTGTAAATTTGGGGTTTCAAGAGTGAGGAGTGAATATGGCAATGAATTTAAATAGCAATTAGAATAAATAAATACTGTAAAGCAAACTTTTGGTAAGGTAGGAGAAATTGGAAATCCAGACTTAGTTATTCTTATAAATAATAATGAAAGTTGAATCTTAATTCCACTTAGTTATCCTTTACTAAAGCAAAAGAAAGTCAAGGGACTAATTAGTTGACCTTCGAATCCTATTTATTTCCTAAGAAAAGGTTGGGATTATTGAAGTTCAGTCCGATTAGCAAAGATAACAGTTATCAATTATGTTGAGCTAAGATAACTCCTGAGTTACTGATTTCTTAACCAAGACCAAAAGGAAAGAAAATTGTATCTACTGGAATAAAAATTGTCTTCAGATTGGGGATAATAAAAAGGAACAATCATAAACTGAAATACCTCAAATATCATTAAATAAGAAAATCATCATGAAAGTGGCATAGGCCAAATAGGCAACATAACTAATACAAGCAATAAAGTATCTGAAAATAGGAAATAAATATAAAGTAAAAGAACATTGAACCTGGGATCGAGAGTTACTCCTAAAACTAAGAGAAGTCCTAAATCCTAAATCCTAAAGAGCGAGAGGAGAGAACCTCTCTCTCTAAAAACTACATCTAAAGCTAAAATTATGAATTATGAGAGCATGATCATGAATGGATGCATTCCCCCACTTTATAGCCTCTAATCTGTGTTTTCTGGGCCGAAAACTAGGTCAGAAACAGCCCAGAAGTCACTTCCAACACTTTCTGGCCCGTACAAGTCGCGGCCAAGTGACGCGGAGGCGTCGCCCACGCAGCCGCGCGGATTAAAGTTCGCAGATGCGATGCGTCCGCGTAAATCACACGTTCGTGTCGCCGAGCTTTAGGGCAACTATGGCATATTATATAACAAATCGAAGCCCCGGACGTTAGCTTTCCAACGCAACTGGAACCGTGTTGTTTGGATATCTGTAGCTAAAGTTATAGCCATTTGAGTGCGAAGAGGTCAGGCTGGATAGCTTAGCAATTTCTCCAACTTCTTGTATACCTTCCACTTTTGCTTGCTTCCTTTCTATCCTCTAAGCTATTCCTGCCCTGTAGTCTCTGAAATCACTTAACACACATATCAAGACATCTAATGGTAATAAGAGAGGATTAAATATAGGGAACTTAAGGCCAAAGAAGCATGTTTTCAATCAAAGCACATAATTAGGAAGGCAAATGTAAAACCATGCAAATAGTATGAATAAGTGGGTAAAGAGTTGATAAAATCCACTCAATTGAGCACAAGATAAACCATGAAATAGTGGTTTATCAACCTCCCCACACTTAAATAATAGCATGTCCTCATGCTAAACTCAAGAGAAACTATAAAGATGAAGAGGAATGGTAGGATGTATGAGATGCAACCTATGAATGCAACTAAATGCAAAATGTTTCTACCTACTTGGTTAAAAGTAAATAAATCTCCAAGAATAAATATGAACTGGATTTCACTAATTCAAATCATAAAAATGAAGTACAAATAGACTTGTAGAAGAAAATAGCTCATGAAAGCCGGGAACAAAAAATCAAGCATCGAACCCTCACTAGTAGTGTATATCACTCTAATCACTCAAGTGTTTTAGGTTCGATTCTCTCGATTCTCTACTAACCTTGCTTTCTAAGGCTTGCTCTTCATCTAACAATCAACATAAATTTAATGCACAGATACACATATCAAGAGGTCTTTTAAGGGTTGTAATGGGGTTAGGGTTAAGGTAGGATTGTATTTGGCCAAGTAGACTAAAATCTGAATTCTTAATTAACTTAAACTTTCCCACCTAACTTAAACAATCCATGTAATCATAATACAACATCTAACCATCCATTAACCATGTTTTCCACATATTCATGCATTCTAATTTCAAGTATAACTCATATGCATTGCTTTCATCACTTACTTTGGGGCATTTTGTCCCCTTTCACTTATTTTGCTCTTTATATATATATATATATATATATATATATATATATATATATTTCTCAATGCATATGATTAAATTATTGGATGCATGAATTATGTCCCAAACATTTCTTTCACATTTTTAGAAAATTCTAACATACTCAATTTTCAAACCAAATGTTTCCAAACCCACTTTTTCCCACACTTAATTCATAAGCATTCTCACTAGTCTAAGCTAACCAAGGATTCAAATTAAGGATATTATTGTTTTTCGCTTAGAGTTAATGATGTACTAAAATAAAGAACAGAGGGGTAAAAAAATAGGCTCAAATTGGTTTGCAAGGGATAATGAAGGGTTAAGGTCATATGGGTATGTAAGCTCAGTGAAACAAAGGCCTCAATCATATAAGTGCATGCATACATTAAATAATGAAAATATAGAATTAAGCAAGATGAAGATCACAATTTTAGAGAGAAAATCACACACCAAAAATAAAATATTGGTTGATAAAATACAACCAATTCAAATAAGCTCAAAATCTCACAGGTTTTGTGTGTTCGAGCTCTAAATCATGTTCCAGTATAATATTTCTTCAAACAAGTTTAATAAAAAGTTTCAATTTAAATTAGTGAATTACTCAAAAGAATTTTCTTGAAAAAGAAAATATTACTTTAACCAAGTGGTAAAATATTCACAAAATCAGATAATCATGCAAATGCAACAACTAATCTACAAAGAAGATTTAAACATTGGTGTTGAGTCAAGAAAGTACTAACCCATGGAGATTGGTATCGACCTCCCCATGATGACAAGTCATCATATACCCATTTTTCAAGCTAATTTCATTTGTTTTATTAGTCCTTATGCACTTTCTTGCATCTTAAGTAAGTGATTTGGAATGAAAATGCATAACTTCTTTAAATCAAACAACCACCATTAAATTGATGTTAACTCATGAGGTTTAAGCTAAATTTAATTGATTTTTAATTGATTTATAAGCCTTGTGAATTTAGTGATACTTTGAGTGGTTGTTTTGATTATTTAAAGGTGAAGAAACGAAGAAAAGAGGAAGCGTGGCTTAAGAAAACGTTGCCCAAGAGATAAGAAGTGTGTCGCATAGAAGGAGGAGGCAAACATTGCCCTCCACAAGGGCACACTGCCCTCCAGGAGAGCAACATAATGGGCCAAATCATGAAGAGCATCACTGCCCTGCCCACAACAAGGGCAGAGCACAATTTGATGCTAAGAACCAAAGGGAGCAAAAACTCTGCCCTGCCTTCCTCAAGAGCAATATCGGGCTTCACTCAAGAAAAATTCAAAAGGAATTCCTTCATAATGCTTCCTATGGGTTTCGAACTCAAGGACAAAGAGGAAGGGAGTAGCGCTCAAGCACAATAAAATCAAGCAAAAGTGGCTTGCTTTCATTCTCCATGAATCGAACACGGCACCATGAGGAAGCAAGGAAGTAGGCCTTACTTTGGTGCCAAGAAAACCAAGGAAAAGAAGTAGCGTATGCCTGCACCGAGTTTCGAACGTGGGGTTTCACTTTTGGAAACATTGCCCTGCCCTCCGCGAGGGCAGGGCAGCATTTTGTGGTGCACAGCCAACGCACCAGATTGGCATGCACCAAGGACTCTCGGCAGCAGCAGCACGCATGGGCAGCAGAATCTGGCGCACCAAAAAACTCTGCCCTGCCCTTCACAAGGGCAGGGCAGCATCCTGCAGCATCTTGAACGCACCAAGCACGCACGCACGAGGGCCACACGCACCATTTTCTGCCCTGCCCTCCACAAGGGCAGGGCAGCCTCCTAGAAGCAATTTTTCATGGGCTGAAAATTGGATTAAAAATCCAATTTAATTCATTTCTTCACCAAATCAAAAGCCCATCCAAATCCCAAGATCCAAGAATAGAAAGTGTATAAATAGGAGATAGTTTGATGTAATTAGGGACTTTACCTTTTACCTTTACTTTGACCTTTCTTTTCACTTTTGACTTTTGAACCTTCTTTTGATTTTTGAATTTAGAGACTTCACTGAGATTTCTGAGAATTGGGGAGGAGAATTGATCTCTCTTCTTCCTTGTTCTTTCTTGAGCATTTTTACTTTTCTTGTTTGAGTCTTGGGTGTTAAGAATTGAGGAAATTCTGTCTCAATCTCCACTCAAGAACTCTTTAATTTCTTCTCTGCATAATTAAGTTCAATTACATTCCCTTTACTGTTTCTTCTTCAATTTCTTGTTAATTGCTTTGAGAATTTGGATCTGGGAAGGCAATTGAGATCTAGACTTTGCTATCTAGTCTCTGGAGTCCTGAGATCACATTTTCCTTTTGGTTCTTCTATGAATCTCTGCTGCAACTCAATTCCATTCTCTGTTTAAATTTTAAGTATTTCCAATTCATCTTCTGCTTTATTACTTGCTGCAATTTAATTTCCATTGCTTAAATTCTGAAATCCCAATCCTCAAATCCCTTTTCATTATTGCAATTTATATTTCTTGCTCTTTAAGTTACTGCAATTTACATTTCTTACATTTTAAGTTTCAGTCATTTAATTTCTTGTTCTTTAAGATTCAGCTCTTTTACTTTCAGTTTTCTTTAATTTCTGCAATTCATCCCTCTCCCTTTACATTTCCTGTTGTTTAATTACTGTTGGATACAAAACACTCAACCAATACTTGATTCGCTTGACTAAATCAACCACTAAACTAAAATTGCTCAATCCTTCAATCCCTGTGGGATCGACCTCACTCATGTGAGTTATTATTACTTGATGCGACCCGGTACACCTGCCGGTGAGTTTTGTGTCGGATCGTTTTCCGCACATCACCCCACACTTAAAGATTGCACCGTCCTCGGTGCATGCTGAGATGTGCAGGTGGACGGGTTGTTGCAACTGATGCTTTTCTTCAAGATTTTGCAGATGGACTTGTCTGTCTCCCCATGTAAACATCTTCCGGTTCCCTTTCGGGTGGCCATCCTGAAAGAAAAAGGGAAGAAAATAAATGAAGTATGGGTGGGTTAATGCCAAATGATAATGGTCTCATTTACATGGAAGCTTCAACATGTACGTGAGAAAACAAATGAAGCCATGGCATACTAGTGGTATAAATTTGCAACATAGGGGAGGAGTGTGGGTAATGGCAGTATCAATACAAGCTCATGTCAATGCAAATGGAGTGCAAGTATCATAAAAGATTGGCATTGGCAGATAATTAATATCATCCCACAGTGTAAAATAAGTTACCAAAATAAATTAAAGAAAAGAAGCAACAGTTGAATAAGAAAAATTTTTAACACCAATGGAGAAAATAAAAAATTCAGAAAAGAAAGTAAAAATATGCACAAAATTAAAATGTAATGAATGAAATATGCAAATAAATAAAGTAAAATAAAATGAAAGATAAAAAGAATGAGAAGAGAAAGAAGGGAAGAAGAAGTAAATAAGAGAGGAGGAAGATAGAATAATAAAAGATAGAAAAAAAAATTAGGATTAGAGAAGAAAAGATAAGAAAATTGGCATTGATCTGGATAGGTTGTGCGACGCTGGCGACACGGTCGCGTGGGTGACGCGGCCTCGTGGGGCGTAATAAGTTCAGGCGACGCGAACGCATAGGGCACGCGAACGCGTGGCCTGATTTGTGCGATTGGTGCGAGTGCAGCCTTGCGTTCGCGCAACTCTCTGTTCGAAACTCTTTTTGCCAATTTTTAGGGTGATGCAGTCGCGTGGTTGACGCGATCGTGTGGGTGGCCAAGATTGGAGGATGACGCGGACGCGTGGGGCACGCGCTCGCGTGGTAAGGCTTGTGCGTCTAGCGCCAGTCCATCCTTACTCCAGCACAACTTTCGGCCATGCACCCCTTTTACGTCGATTACCATGTCACGCGGCCGCGTGGGAGGCGTAGTTCCCATGTGACGCGGATGCATCAGCGACGCGGTCGCGTGGGTCAAATTGTGCCAAAGGCACGCCTCCAGCCATGCTTTCGTGTGACTCTCTGTTCACTTTTTCTTTTCTCCTAATGCACTTGCGACGCGGATGCGTCAGCAACGCTGCCGCGCGCGTGTGTTTTTTTTTTTTAAGCAGGAATGCAAAATGCAATGCTAATATGAATGCAGATGCAATGAATGTTATGCAAGTTTCCAGGTTCAATCAAAACTCAAGGACAAACAAAATAGACAAAAGTGAAAACTGAAAAAGGGACAATCATACCATGGTGGATTGTCTCCCACCTAGCACTTTTAGTTAAAGTCCTTAAGTTGGATATTGGATGAGCTTCCTGCTATGGTGGCTTATGTTTGAATTCGTCCAGAAATCTCCACCAGTGTTTGGAATGCCAGCATCCTCCGAGGTCCCAAACAAAGTACGTAAAGCCCTTGTGTGAGTTCAAATAGGCTTGTAGGCTCCCAGAGTATTGAATGTCAGAATAGACTCCAGGATCCCAAACTTTTCTTCTACACCCGTCTTTGTCTTGATCTACATTGGTCCAATCGAGTGATGAGTAATCTGAATTCTCACTACAGTGACCAAACAGCTTCCGAGATTCTTTAAATTGAGCTTGACACCAATCCTTGCACCTCAAATTGAAGTGTGAAACCTTATTGAACCTTGCATACCAGCTCTGAGTGCGAGTCATTTCCCTTTTGCTCTTAAAGCCGCAAAGAGCTCTAAGCTGGCCATCTGTTTCAAGTAAACCATATTCAAGTGGAAAAGTAAAGATAAAAGCTAAGGATTTTACCCACTTGATGTTTGTATTGGGTGGTAGTGGCCTTGGGATAGGTGTTTTTAGTGGTTCTGCAAGCTCTACTCCCTTGTGGTCTTCAGTGAATTCCTCCACTTCCTTGCAAACCTTTTCCATTCCAGCTATCTCCTGGTCAAAGTCTTCCATATCTTCCTCATCACTTGAGTCATAAACAGGAGGTTGAGAAAAGTCGACCTCTGCATCATCTTTGTATTCACTTGGGGAAGATTCTTCTGTCTCAGAGAATTCACTTGCGGCTACAAGTTCATCACTAGGAGGACTTGACTGGTGACTATCATCATCAAAGAAACATGCGTCTTGAGTTACTCCGTCTAGTTCTTCATAAGATATTTGCAGTGGAGGCGATGCAAAATCCTCCTCAGCATCAATTGTAACATCCTTGACGGAGTTCTCCACAACTCTGGATTCAAGTGGCAGTTTAACATCTCCTGAATCTTCAACCAACTCTTCTTCTTCTGCAATGACAGCTTCCTCTATTTGTTCTAGTATGAAGTTATGCTCTATGCTATTCACTGGAGCTTTAAGCATCTTCTTTGTACTGCGTTCTTCATCAAATTCTCCACATAAAGCCATGGGGGTCTGTTGAGGGGCTGAACGTCTGGAAGATAATTGCTTTAACTCCTCAACTATTGCTTGCTCCAGTTGATGAAGGGTTGCAGTAAATTGTTTCTTTGATTCTTCAAGGCGAACCTATGTTTCTGGTTTTGATGGATACGGGTATGGTGTATGGGGGAGTGGTGGTTCTTGGGAGTAATTGGATTGGTGTTGGGGCGGATAAGGATCGTATAGTGGCGAATGGTGAAAAGAAGCTTGTGAGTGTGGTGGTTCAAGGCTATGTTGAGAGGATTGTCTATAGGCACGGGGTGGGGCTTGTTGGTAGTTACAAGGTTGTCCACCATATCTTTCAGCTGGGTATGCATTGTAGAATGGTCGTTGTCCATGATATCTTGGAGGGTGTTGTTGCCTAAAGGGTTGATTAGATCCTCTTGACTCCATCCATCCTTGATTGGTCTGACCTTGATGCATATTCCTGCTGTGGTTTCTATTTCCTTCAACAAAGTTAGAACTAAACTCAAAGCGAGAGGGGTGAGAATTCATAGTAGTTATCAGTAATAAGGGGGAAAAAGGAGAAACAAATAAACAAGTAAAAGAAAAATATTTACAATAACCAATAATAAGGCATACGTTTGCAATTCCCCGGCAACGGCGCCATTTTGACGTTAGGATTTTTGCTAGTAAAGAATTTTATAAAAATAGTCGCGTTGTAGATATAGATTCTAAACCAACAGAAATCCCTTCGTACAAACGATTTGGTTGTCACAAGTAACAAACCCCTTTGAAATTGATAACCGAGTATTCAAACCTCGGGTCGTCTTCTCAAGGAATTGCAGGGAAGTATGTTCTTATTATTGGTTATGGAGATTGTAAATTTGGGGTTTCAAGAGTGAGGAGTGAATATGGCAATTAATTTAAATAGCAATTAGAATAATTAAATACTGTAAAGCAAACTTTTGGTAAGGTAGGAGAAATTGGAAATCCAGATTTAGTTATTTTTATCAATAATAATGAAAGTTGAATCTTAATTCCACTTAGTTATCCTTTACTAAAGCAAAGAAAAGTCAAGGGGTTAATTAGTTGACCTTCGAATCCTATTTATTTCCTAAGAAAATGTTGGGATTATTGAAGTTCAGTCCGATTAGCAAAGATAACAGTTATCAATTATGTTGAGCTAAGATAACTCCTGAGTTACTGATTTCTTAACCAAGACCAAAAGGAAAGAAAATTGTATCTACTGGAATAAAAATTGTCTTCAGATTGGGGATAATAAAAAGGAACAATCATAAACTGAAATACCTCAAATATCATTAAATAAGAAAATCATCATGAAAGTGGCATAGGCCAAATAGGCAACATAACTAATACAAGCAATAAAGTATCTGAAAATAGGAAATAAATATAAAGTAAAAGAACATTGAACCTGAGATCGAGAGTTACTCATAAAATTAAGAGAAGTCCTAAATCCTAAATCCTAAAGAGAGAGAGGAGAGAACCTTTCTCTCTAAAAACTACATCTAAAGCTAAAATTATGAATTATGAGAGCATGATCATGAATGGATGCATTCCCCCACTTTATAGCCTCTAATCTGTATTCTCTGGGCCGAAAACTGGGTCAAAAACAGCCCAGAAGTCACTTCCAGCACTTTTTGATCCGTACAGGTCGCGGCCAAGTGACGCGGAGGCGTCGCCCACGCGGCCGCGCGGATTAAAGTTCGCAGATGTGATGCGTCCGCGTAGATCACGCGTTCGCGTTGCCTAGCGTCAGGGCAACTATGGCGTATTATATATCAAATCGAAGCCCCGGACGTTAGCTTTCCAACGCAACAAAAACCGCGTCGTTTGGACCTCTGTAGCTAAAGTTATTGCCGTTTGAGTGCGAAGAGGTCAGGCTGGACAGCTTAGCAATTTCTCCAACTTCTTGTATACCTTCCACTTTTGCATGCTTCCTTTCTATCCTCTAAGTCATTCCTGCCCTGTAGTCTCTGAAATCACTTAACACACATATCAAGGCATCTAATGGTAATAAGAGATGATTAAATATAGGAAACTTAAGGCCAAAGAAGCACGTTTTCAATCAAAGCACATAATTAGGAAGGCAAATGTAAAACCATGCAAATAGTATGAATAAGTGGGTAAAGAGTTGATAAAATCCACTCAATTGTGCACAAGATAAACCATGAAATAGTGGTTTATCAATCGACCATTACTTACATAAGGCATTACTTAGACGACCCAATGCACTTGTTGGTTAGTTGTGCGAAATTGCAAGTGTGATTGCAATTTCGCGCACCAGCTATTATGTTTTCAAATTTTCCAAGATTGTTGATTAGTTCTTAAACATTTAGTTATTTCCAGTTGCATTATTCGCGGCAATAGAATTCCATCTAAGATATAACATAGGATGAGATGTGCTCCTTTGTCATGTACATTATGTATGTAATTTGTACCAAAACAGTTTTTCTTTTTTCTTTTAAATTTAGATTAAGAACTTTAACGAATTAAATTTGAAAAGTCTCCTATTTTATAAATTTCATCATCTAGTCTTTTTTTTTTCTGTGTCAGATTTCCTTTTTTTCTTTGAGTTATGATTATTTTTATTTTAATTGGTATCAAATATAAGAGAATTTTAATAGGAATAACACTGAAGCTTGTTATGCATAAATGGTCCAAAACCTAGTGTGAAATTTATATGTTGCAAGAATACTGGATGCCCAAATTTTATATTTTGGAAAAAATTGGTGCTATATCTTTCCAATTCCAAGTGATTTGAATCTTTTATAACTATCTCTCCTAAAATATTTTCCTCGTTTCAATTTTTTCATAGAATTATTTTTTTTAATAAATAGGTAATAATCAACCCAAAAAGTAGTGAATGAAATGAATACAAGTTAAGGAATAAAAAAATAGAATTTTTTTTTAAAAGTTTAACAATTCAGACAAGTTACACGAGAGGTTCATAAATCTAAACTAGAGGAATTTGGATAGTATATATTACTTACTGCTGAATAATATATAAAAGAAAAATAAAATAAAATAAGGAAGAGAGAAGAGGAGAAAAAAATTACCTTAACTTTGTAGACTGAATTCCAATTCCAATATATGGTTGGTTTCGGTTTCGATTGATGGATAGAATAAGTTCTAAGAAGTGATTGTTTTGAGTAGCACAGTGATTGGGTTGCTTGATGCTTAAATATGCTCTTTACACAAATTTAGACTCTTTCAGTTGTCGCACACTGTCGTCTATCTCTGACTCTTTAGTGGTACTATGTACCAAAATGCATGAAACTTCAAAATAAAATAAAAAGATAACAATGTATTTAACATGCCACGGAAAAAAATTAATTTAGCAAGGGTTTAGCTCATGTAGTAGTTTGAAAGGGAGAAGTCTCTCACTTAATGAGATAAAAGTTCACATTGGATGAGGGTTTGAGAGTTTCGGAGATGTTAGGGCATATCATGAAAACAGAAAATGCTTAGAATTAGGAGGGGATCAAAATATTTGAGAGATACGGAGATGTTAGGGCATACAGTGAAAACGGATAATGCTTAACATTAGGAGGAGATCAAAGCAAGATTTAACCTATGGATTTAACGTTAACCATTTCAAAGCATTCATTTTTATTTTTAGATCACTTTAACTTTGTATTATAGCTACATCCCTGTTCTTTTATTCTCGCCCCAAATATTCTTATGCTTTTACGGGATAAATTTACTAAGGTTATCTGTGGCTTCTTTTAAAAATTATATTGAACTGCTTGGATTTTTTATATGGACTTAAACTGTTAGGCTAAAAAAAGCAAAGAATATCGGTTTAGTTTGAAATATTTGTTGAATTAATCAATTATAAAAATATGTGCTTCTCAAAGGTATATAAACGTGCCACTTCAATTTAATAAACTTTACTGATAAGTAATAAAATCAGTTTACACATTTTCATCACAAATTATTTTTCAAGCATCACACACCAATCTGGTTCTTTTCCTTTTGTGTTTTTCTCTAAAGATTTATTTATATTCAACTTTGAATATTTTTTATAGAGTATTTTCTCGAACTTTATAAATAGTTTTTACATAACAATTATACGCACTCCCTATGCACCTCACCTCTGTGACTGGTTTTTTTCTTCGTGATTTAATGATTTTTTTTATCTTATGAAATTGTCTTGGTTTCACACAATGAATTTGTTTTTTTTTTCAGATTTTTGAAGGCCTTAATTTTAAACATTTATCTGCGTCTCATGCATGTATTATTTGATACCCTGTTTTATACTTGTTCTAATTTTAATCTAATTTAAATTAATTTTAAAGTATTGTTTCACCATTACTGAAAATAGACCATCTTGAACACTATATATTTTTCTTTCTTTAGTAGTAGCCTTCCTCTTAAAAAAGACATAATTTTTTTATTTTCATCATCATATTTGTAAAAAAATTAGAATGTATAAAATATTAAATATGTAAAAGAAATTTTCATTTCAATGATAAATATTAAAAATCATAATAAACGCTAATTAATAATTTGAATTTTTTACCAATACAAAGATACAACTAAAAAAATAACAAAATTCAAAATAATATTAAAAAAATAGATAACAGAATTATATAATTTTATAAAAATAATACATAACATTATAATTGTTTGGAATTTAGCTTGAAACTTAAAAGATGAAAACTTTGACCTCGTATAACACTAATAATTATTGAATATCTTAATTTTGTATTTAAAAATTTCATCTAAAAATTAATAAAACTTAAAATAATATTAAATTAAATTTTTGCCAAAAGTTAATTATCAAAACCTGTTATAATCTACTATAGTAGTTTTTTTCTTTAACATGTAAGACTTCAACTAGGTAAAATGACCAAAACCTTAAATTCATTATAATAAATTTGCAATAAAACATTACCAACTGAATGAATTATGTGAGTATGGAACACACATATTTGACGTTACTGTAAATTAGGGCAACCAAATTAGCTAAGAAAAATGTTTGAAGAAGCATTACTGAAAACAGCATCATATAAGCACCGTATTTCTGAAATCAAAATATGTTCACAACATCAGACTCATAAATGGTCAAATCAATTTTCATAACTATTTCAATAGAATCCATAGAAATATTAAAACACATCAACAACATAGTAAATTTTCCATCTTCAAAATTGATTTCACCAACAGCTTTCCAAAACCAATCCTTTGAATGGATTCACATTCAAAACAAACTCAATTTAAGGAACAGTGCATGAAAGAAAACCATCAAACAACATAAAATCCAGAAACTATAACGCCACTAACCTTCAACAGAGAGCATGATGACGAAGAGACGACGGCGAGCGGAAATACAATGGCGAGCCGCAGACAGCAGCAACCGGGTGATACGGCGACGAGCGGTGAGACGACGGCGTGCGATGAGACTAAGACCAGACTACGCCAACTAGCTTGAAGCCTCAGACAGACGACAACCATGAACAACGGCTATGACTGATGTTAGGGAATTAACCGTCGATCTAGATTTTCACAAAATAGAATTCCATCGTTGAAAGTATAGTCTAGACCAACAATTAACTCCCAAATCAAATAATCCAATTCAAATCAAAATAAACCAAAATCGAGAGTACCTCAACCTCGGGTCGTTCTCCCTAGGAACTAATGCCAACGAGTGCACAATCTTGGTTATGAGAAAGCAAGGGGGATTTTTATGATGAAACAAGCAATAAAGAGATAAAAGAACAAGACAAATTTTCAATTAATAAACTAATGAAAGAACTAAAGGACTATGTATGTAATATAAACAACTAAAGGTATAAAGTAAATGACAAAGTGGTTTAAGACATAAAAGAAACCTTAACTTGGGATGAGTTATGGAATCCCTTCCTTGCCATAACCACAACTATGATAATTATCATGAGTTAGTCTTGCCTAGTCAACCCCAACCATCGCGGGGAAAGTCATGCAAGCATAATTGACCTTAATCCATAAGTCCTAGCCAACTTACCAAACTAGTTGATAAAAGGCTAGCTTTAATGGAAACAAGAGTCAATTAACTCCCCAAGAATTACAACTAAATGTTGGACATTATGACTCTAGTAATCCATAAACTCATTTTTCCCAAGTTAAGGGGTGGAAGTTGTCCCAAAACTAAGATTGGCATTTCATCAAACACCTAATGGGCATAATCATAAAACATGGCAAAATTGGTAAATTAATGAAAGCTATGAACCATAAATGATCAAACTCAATAAAAGCAATGCAAACAAACATAAAAGAGCCATCAAACATTAAATTAAACAACTAGGAATCCAAAATTGCAAAGCAAAATAAATATTGACAAGAGAGATGAAAACAAGAGAAAATGTAGAACAAGCAATGTATTAAAAGAGACAATTAAGGGAATACTTACAATGAAAGTTTCTAGAATCCAAAATCAAACTTGAAGTATAAAATGCTACAAACCCTAACTAAAACCCTAGGAGAGAATTTCCTAATCTACACTACTCCAACTTCTACTATGTGTTTTTCCTATTCTCAGATGGCTCTCTAAGCTCTTGTGTTGTTGCTCCCTTAATATAGCCTCTTGAACTAGCCTCAAGCCATCAGAAATGGGCCAAAAGAAGCCCCAAATCACGAGTGCACGTGCATTTTTAATGAAGGCACTGGGACCTGTGCGGACGCACAGACGTGTGCGTCCGCACACTTCGCCAAATTTTCACTTGTGCGTATGCACAGATGGTTGTGCACACGCACATTTCGCGATGCTCTGGATTCGCTCTGCTTAGGTTCTTGTGCATACGCACAAGTAGTTGTGCACACACACGCATGCTAATTCCTTCTGTGCGTACGCACGTATCTTTGTGCGCACGCACGCATGGCTGAGCTCTCCTCCTTTATTTTCTTCATGCTTTCTCCCTTGTACATGCTTTCTTCCACTTTTGGCTATCCATTCTTGCCTTCAAGGCCTGAAATCACTCACAAACCATATCACGGCATCGAATGACATAAAAGTTGAATTAAATTGCTTATTTCAAGCACAAAATTGCATGTTTTCACATTTACGTCCAATTTAGGGATCAAACACAAAAGTATGCAATTATGGTGCTTAAGTGTGAGTTTATGTGATGAAATCCATCCAAATCAAGCTTTTAAATACATCGTCAAATATGGACTCATCAATTCCCCCACACTTAAACAATAGCATGTCCTCATGCTAAACTAACAAGGAGAATGCTCAAAGGGAAACAACTTATTGAATGCAACTATCTAGATGCATGCAAGTATGTATATATATTATATATAACTATATAGACTATAGTATCCTATTGGGTTGGTAAAAACAAACAATCAAATTTCCAAGCAAGTATATAGACATATAGGGCTAAGTAAAGGAATAATCCAATACACTCAAGATCTAAAGAATTGATTCAACTCATCAAAATGAAGCAACTTGCAAGAATACATGATAAGAAGTATGGAAACATAAAGTCGAGTGATCGAACCCTCACTTGGTGTGTATACACTCTTAACGCTCGGTGTTTTAGGGTCAATTCACTCAAGTCTCCTCTTAATCATGCTTTCAAGGATTTGCTTTTCATCTAACAATCAATAAATATGTGATGCATGAGTGCAAGTATCATAAGGTCTTATTAGGGTTGTAATGGGGTTAGGGTTAAGGTAGGATAAATATGGCAAAGTGGACTAAGGAATTAAATCTTTGATTAGCTCAAGTGTCCAACTCAACCTATATCAACCAAGTCATAAACTATGCAACCTAACTTCCCATTCCCTTTTTATACACATTCATGCATCTTTTTCATCCAAATCCACATATGCATTTCTTATTCATCAAATTTTTTTAGGGCAATTTTTGTCCCTTATTATTTTTCTATATATATATATATATATATATATATATATATATATATATATATATATATATATATATATATATATTCTATTTCTTTTTCTTTTTCTATGACAAATGCATATGGTTAAAGCAAATTGATACATGAATGTGCACCCATTTTCCAAAATTTTTCTTTTTCAATTCATACCCAATACAAACTTTTTCATTCACTACCAATGTTTCCCAAAAGTTCCCCCACACTTAAATGAAACACACTCCTCAACCTAAGCTAATCAAAGATGAAATTCAAGGTAATTCATGGTTTTCTACTTAGGGTTGTGATGTGCTAAAAATTAGAACAAAGGGGAATAAGAGGCTCAAAAAGGGGTTAACAAAGGTAGATGCAAGGGTAGGTCCATATGGGTGAGTGAGTTTAATACAAAAATGGCCTCAATCATGCTAAATGCATTCAAAACATCAAACATTGGAAATAAAGAATCAAGTAAAATCGAGAATACAATCATAGAAGGAGAAAGGCACACAATGAACAAAATTAGTGGTTAAAGATTGTAACCACTCATTAAAGCTAAAAAACTCACAAGGTATTTTGTTCTTTCTCTCTTCTATGTTCCATAAAAATTTATTCAAGCAAGTTTAAAAACAATTTTCCAAATCAATTCAATAGAATGCCCTTAAACAAAATTCTTGGAAAATTTGTATTGTTTTTCACTAAAATTATTTCCTATATATGTATGTATGTATGTTGTGATGGATGCAAAATTTTTCAAAATTTCCTAGTTCTTTCCTAATTTTCAACAAGCAAAAAGTAACATGAACAATTAGGATCAAAATGAACTAGGCATAAGCTATTCACATCATCCAATCACAACTTCTATCTATAAATATATACCATGCAAATGATGCAAAATGCAATAGATATAAACTATGAAGAAAATGCAATGCAATAAACAAAAACACTCTAAATATCTACAAGAAACATAGCAAAAGAAAACAAAAATTAAAGTGCAAAGTGTTCAGAAAAGAAAGTTTACTCCCCTAAAAGTGGTGAATCCTCCCCCACACTTAAGCGTTGCATGGTCCTCCGTGCACGAACATAATCCGGGGAGAATGGCTCTAAGGTCCTCCTCCTCTCCCGGCTCCTTGCTGATGACAAGTCATCTTAGCCTAGTTTCACTAGTCTTTTTCTTTTGTTTCACTTGAATTATGCACTTTCTTGAGGTCTAAGCAAGCCAACTTGGGTAGATTTTCATGCTTCCTTTGATTGAATTAACTATAGATAAATTAATGCAAATTCATGAGATTTTATGCTATAATTGTTGCATATTATGATAGATTGAATATCTCATGATTTTGAGCATAGCTTTGATGTGTTTGGTTGATTAATGATAGGTGAAGAAAGCTTGGAGAAAGGTTGAAGTAAGAAGGAATGGCTAAAAGCAAAGAGAGGACAATGAAACAAGTGAAATTGAACCATGAAGTATAAAGTTGGACTTGAAGTTAGCCCTCAAACTTTTGCACAAACTTTTGGGTAAAAAGTTAGCCTCAAAGTTAGACCCCTAACTTGGAGGCTAACGTGAGAATTTGAAAAACACTCCTGGGCTACTCAACGTTTGCGCCAACGTTAGCCCCCTAACTTGGAGGCTAACGTTGGCATGAAAAATTTGTCCATAGGTTCCTCAGGTTTGCGCCAACGTTAGCCCCCTAACTTTTGGGCTAACGTTGGCGTCCTTGGTGCATTAGGAAGGGCCAACGTTGGAGCAAAAGTTAGACCCCTAACTTTTGCACCAACGTTGGCATCAGTAAATTTGGCTATCTGATATGAAACGTTTGAGCAAAAGTTAGACCCCTAACTTTGGCTCAAACTTTTACTCCAACTTCTACAAAAATCCAATCCGGTTCAATTGGTTCACTTTGGTTCCTCTCCAAACTTCAAGAGCAATCAACCAAGGCCTCTTTCAACCCAATTCCACCAAGAGCAAAGGCCCAACTCAAGGCTTGAAGATAATTTGAAGAAAGTGAAGAATTCAAGTTATTCGGGGAGCTTCCCTTTTTAGTTCATAAGCTTTTTTTTCGGTTAGAGGGCTTACTTTTACATTCTAGCATTGTTTTAATTCTCTCTCTTCTTCCTTGTTCTTGCCAAGCACTTTTTACTTTCCTTGCTTCGGATCTTAGGAGAGAATTGAAGAAATTCTGTTTCAATCTCACCTTGGATCTTGTTTATTTTTACTGCAATTGAATTTCCATTTCTGTTACTTGCTTCTTCATCTAATTTCCTTGCAATTTACAATTTCCTTGCAATTGTTCTTGTGGATCTAGGAAGGCATTGAGATCTAGACTTGGTTTTAGTCTCTTGGGTCCTGAGATCCGGATTCCCCATTTACCACTCTCTGTTTATTATTTCCATGCTCATTTACTTTGCTGTTTAAGATCCGTTCAATCCAAGCCATTTTCTAATTCTCTGCTTGTTGCAATTTTACTTTTCCTTGTTTAATTTCTGCAAATTCAACTCCCAATTCCCTTTACAATTCACGCCATTTACTTTCTTGCATTTTAAGATTTTGCAATTTACATTTCCTGCGTTCTAAGTTTCTGCCATTTAATTTCTTGTTCTTTAAGATTCAACACTTTTCTCTTTATTTTCATGCCAATTACCCATTCCCTTTACTTTCTATGCAATTTAAATTCTGCAAATCACAAATCACTCAACCAAATCTTGATTCGCTTGACTAAATCAACCACTAAACTAAAATTGCTCAATCCTTCAATCCCTGTGGGATCGACCTCACTCCCGTGAGTTTTTATTACTTGATGCGACCCGGTGCACTTGCCGGTGAGTGATGAGCGGATAATTTATACACTTTTTGGCATTGTTTTTAGTATGTTTTTAGTATGATCTAGTTAGTTTTTAGTATATTTTTATTAGTTTTTAGTTAAAATTCACTTTTCTGGACTTTACTATGAGTTTGTGTGTTTTTCTGTGATTTCAGGTATTTCCTGGCTGAAATTGAGGGATCTGAGCAAAAATCTGATCCAGAGACTCAAAAGGACTGCAGATGCTGTTGGATTCTGACCTCCCTGCACTCGAAGTGGATTTTCTGGAGCTACAGAAGCCCAATTGGCGCGCTCTCAACGGCGTTGGAAAGTAGACATCCTGGGCGTTCCAGCAATATATGATAGTCCATACTTTGCCCAAGATTTGATGGCCCAAACCGGCGTTCAAAGTCACCTCAAGAAATTCCAGCATTAAACGCCGGAACTGGCACCTAAATGGGAGTTAAACGCCCAAACTGGCATAAAAGCTGGCGTTTAACTCCAAGAAGAGTCTCTACACGAAAATGCTTCATTGCTCAGCCCAAGCACACACCAAGTGGGCCCGGAAGTGGATTTTTATGTCATTTACTCATCTCTGTACACTTTAGGCTACTAGTTTTCTATAAGTAGGACCTTTTGCTATTGTATTTGACATCTTCTGATCTTTGGAACCTTTTCTTTAGATCTTTTGATCACTTTGGGAGGCTGGCCTCACGGCCATGCCTAGACCTTGTTCTTATGTATTTTCAACGGTGGAGTTTCTACACACCATAGATTAAGGTGTGGAGCTCTGCTGTACCTCGAGTATTAATGCAATTACTATTGTTCTTCTATTCAATTCCGCTTGTTCTTTGTCCAAGATATCACTTGCTCTTCAACTTGATGAAGGTGATGATTGACACTCATCATCATTCTCACTCATGAACAAGGTGAATCTCTTGGATTTCTGATTGCATGATGCTGTGATCGCCTGACACCGAGTGCTCGCCTGACAAACGAGCCAGCCATTCCGTGAGATCAGAATCTTCGTGGTATAGGCGAGAACTGATGCGGCATTCAAGAAATCCGGAAGGTCTAACCTTGTCTGTGGTATTCTGAGTAGGATTCAATGATTGAATGACTGTGACGTGCTTCAAACTCCTGAGGCGGGCGTTAGTGACAGACGCAAAAGAGATGGATAGCCTATGCTGTGACAGAGTATCAGGAACGTATTTCCATGAGAGGATGGAGGTAGCCATTGACAACGGTGAAACCCTACACGAGCTTGCCATGGAAAGGGTAAGAAGGATTGGATGAAGACAGTAGGAAAGCAGAGAGACGGAAGAATCTTCATACGCTTGTCTGAAGCTCTAACACCAATGATATACATAAGTATCTATCTTTATCTTTATGCTTATTCATCATCTATACCCATTGAGTCTGCCTGACTGAGATTTACAAGGTGACCATAGCTTGCTTCATACCACCAATCTCCGTGGGATCGACCCTTACTTGCGTAAGGTTATTACTTGGACGACCCAGTGCACTTGCTGGTTAGTTGTGCGAAGTTGTGTTTATGCCATGGTATTGAGCACCAGTCTTTGGAGCCATTACTAGGGATTATTTGAGATGTGAAAAGTATTGATCACAATTTCGTGCACCAAGTTTTTGGCGCCGTTGCCGGGGATTGTTCTTGTGTATGGACAACTGACGGTTCATCTTGTTGCTTAGATTAGGCATTTATTTTTTCGAAATTCTGAAGATGAATTCTAGAGTTTCATGATGATTTGCTGAAATCTGCTGGCTGTAAAGCCATGTCTAAATTCATTGGACCGAGGTTTCAACTTATCATCACAAGAGCTTATTGATCTTGCTTTTGGAGCAGTGATCTGCTAAGGCTTGGCTGGCCTTTGGCCATGTCTAGTGTTTTGGACCGAAGCTTTCTTTGAAAGCTTGGCTGGCTGTGAAGCCATGTCTAATTCCTGGACCGGAGTCTTAGACTAGCATTGCACTGATTCCTGGAATTCTCATTAAGAATTTTGATATCTTTTTCCACTTAATTTTCGAAAATCACAAAAAAAAAAATTCACAAAATCAAAAAAAAATTCACAAAATAAAAAAAAACCAAAAATATTTGATGTTTCTTGCTTAAGTCTAGTGTCTCATCTTAAGTTTGGTGTCAATTGCATACATTCATTCATGTGTCTTAAGGATCTTCAAGTAATTCTTGATGATTTCTTACTCTGATCTTTAAATTCTTTTGACTTGAGTGTTTATGTGTCTCATGTAGTGTCAATAGTATACAAACTGCTAAGTTTGGTGTCTTGCATGCATTGTTATTTGATTCTTGTTGCATTTTGATTGTTAAAAATCCAAAAATATTTTTAATTTGTGTCTTTTCAAGTCAATAACACAAAGAAATGAAGATTTAGAACATACTGCAGAGGAATTATACAGAAAAAGCTGAGCATTCGAAAATGCCCAGTGAAGAAGACAGACTGGCGTTTAAACGCCAGCCAGGGTACCTGGTTGGGCGTTTAACGCCCAAAAAGGGTGCATTTTGGGCGTTAAACGCCAGAATGGATACCATTCTGGGCGTTTAACGCCAGGATGGTGCTAAGAGGAAGATTTTGTTTTCAAAATCAAATTTTTCTAAGTTTTCAAAGTTTTTCAAAATCAAATCTTTTTCAAATCATATCTTTTCAATCAAATGTTTTCAAATCAATTCCTTTCCTTTTTCAAAGATACTTACTAACAATTATGATTTGATGAACATCTCAAATTTGTTGCCTTTTCTGTTGAGAAAGGTTTAATGTTTGAATCATATCTTTTCTTGTTAGGCAAGTCATTAATTCTTAAATCAAATCTATTTAAAAATTGTTTTCAAATCATATCTTTTAAAATGGTTTCAAATCAAATCTTTTCATATCTTCTTAACCACATCTTTTTCAAAATAATTTTTCAATCAAATCTTTTTAACTTCTAAGACCTCTATCTAATCAAGTTCGAATTCTTCTACCCTCCTTCTTCTATTTTCTGTTCTTCTGACACCTCAGGAATCTCTATACTGTGAAATAGAGGATTCCACATTTTCTTGTTCTCTTCTCTTTCATATGAGCAGGAGCAGAGACAAAGGCATTCTTGTTGAAGCTGACCCTGAACCTGAAAGGACCTTGAAGAGAAAGCTAAGAGAAGCCAAGCACAACTCTCTTTAGAGGACCTGACCGAATTCTTCAAAGAAGAGAACTCATGGCAGCCGAAAATAACAACAATGCCAACAATGCAAGGAAGGTGCTGGGTGACTTTACTGCACCTACTCCTGACTTCTATGGGAGAAGCATCTCTATCCCTGCCATTGGAGCAAACAACTTTGAGCTTAAGCCTCAGTTGGTTTCTCTACTGCAACAGAATTGCAAGTTCCATGGACTTCCAATGAAGATCCACATCAGTTTTTTTAGCTGAATTCTTGCAAATCTGTGACACAGTCAAGACTAATGGGGTAGACCCTGAGGTCTATAGACTGATGCTATTCCCTTTTGCTGTAAGAGACAGAGCTAGAATATGGTTGGACTCTCAACCTAAGGATAGCCTGAACTCTTGGGAAAAGCTAGTCAATGCCTTCTTGGCAAGTTCTTTCCACCTCAAAAATGGAGTAAGCTTAGAGTGGAAGTCCAAACCTTCAGACAGAAGGATGGTGAATCCCTCTATGAAGCTTGGGAAAGATACAAACAATTGATCAGAAATGTCCCTCAGACATGCTTTCTGAATGGCATCATAGAATTTTCTATGATGGTCTCTCTGAACTATCCAAAATGTCTTTGGATAGCTCTGCTGGAGGATCTCTTCATCTGAAGAAGATGCCTACAGAGCTCAGAGCTAATTGAAATGGTTGCAAATAACCAATTCATGTACACTTCTGAAAGAAATCCTGTGAACAATGGGACTAGTCAGAAGAGTTCTTGATTGACACTCTGAACGCCATCTTGGCTCAGAACAAGATATTGACTCAACAAGTCAATTTGATTTCTCAAAGTCTGTCTGGAATGCAAAGTGCACCTGGCAGTACTAAGGAAGCTTCATCTGAGGAAGAAGCTTATGATCCTGAGAACCCTTCAATGGAAGAGGTGAATTACCTAGGAGAACCCTATGGTAACACCTATAATTCTTCATGGAGAAATCACCCAAATCTCTCATGGAAGAATCAAGAGAGGCCTCAACAAGGTTTCAATAATAATGGTGGAAGAAACAGGTTTAACAATGGCAAACCTTTTCCATCATCTTCTCAGCAACAGACAGAGAATCCTAAGCAGAACCCCTCTGACTTAGCAACCATGGTCT
Organism: Arachis stenosperma; assembly: GCF_014773155.1. Classification (NCBI taxonomy): domain Eukaryota; kingdom Viridiplantae; phylum Streptophyta; class Magnoliopsida; order Fabales; family Fabaceae; genus Arachis; species Arachis stenosperma. Next base: position 105,240,545 of record NC_080380.1, on the reverse strand, counting down.
CTGATCTAATTAAAACCACTAAAAGTTTCATGAATGAAACAAGGTCCTCCATTAGAAATTTGGAGGCACAAGTGGGACAGCTGAGCAAGAAAGTTATTGAACTCCCTCCAAGTACTCTCCCAAGCAACACAGAAGAAAATCCAAAAGGAGAGTGCAAAGCCATCAATATGGCCGAATTTGGAAAGGATGGGGAGGAAGTGAACGCCACTGAGGAAGACCTCAATGGACGTGCACTGACCTCCACTGAGTTCCTCAATGAGGAACCATGGGAATCTGAGGCTCAAAATGAGACCATAGAGATTCCATTGGACTTACTTCTGCCTTTCATGAGCTCTGATGAGTATTCCTCCTCTGAAGAGGATGAGTATGTCACTGAAGAGCAAGTTGCTAAATATCTTGGAGCAATCATGAAGCTAAATGACAAGTTATTTGGAAATGAGACTTGGAAGAATGAACCTCCCTTGCTCACCAAAGAACTGGATGACTTGTCTAGGCAGAAATTACCTCAAAAGAGACAAGACCCTGGGAAGTTTTCCATACCTTGTACCATAGGCACCATGACCTTCAAGAAGGCTCTGTGTGACTTAGGGTCAAGTGTAAACCTCATGCCTCTCTCTGTAATGGAGAAGTTAGGGATCTTTGAGGTGCAAGCTGCAAGAATCTCACTAGAGATGGCAGACAACTCAAGAAAACAAGCTCATGGACTTGTAGAGAATGTTTTGGTTAAGATTGAAGACCATTACATACCTACTGATTTCATAGTCCTAGAAACTGGGAAATGCATGGATGAAACCATCATCCTTGGCAGACCTTTCCTAGCCACAGCAAAGGCTGTGATTGATGTTGATAGAGGTGAACTGATCATTCAAGTGAATGAAAAATCCTATGTGTTTAAGGCTCAAGGATATCCCTCTGTCACCATGGAGAAGAAGCATGAAGAGCTTCTCTCAAATCAGAGACAAACAGAGCCCCCACAGTCAAACTCTAAGTTTGGTGTTGGGAGGCCACAACCAAACTCTAAGTTTGGTGTTGAACCACCACATTCAAACTCTAAGTTTGGTGTTGGGAGGTTCCAACATTACTCTGAGTATCTGTGAGGCTCCATGAGAACCCTCTGTCAAGCTACTGACATTAAAGAAGCGCTTGTTGGGAGGCAACCCAATGATTATATTTTATCTATTTTCTTTTGTTATTTTACTTTATTTTGTAGGTTGATGATCATGAGAAGTCATAAAATTAATTGAAAAAGCAAAAACAGAATGAAAAACAGGAAGAAAAACAGCACACCCTGGAGGAAGAAGCTGCTGGCGTTTAAACGCCAGTAAGCCTAGCAGTTGGGCGTTTAACGCCCAGTCTGGCACCATTCTGGGCGTTTAACGCCAGAAATGGGCACCAGACTGGCGTTAAACGCCAGAAAAGGGCAAGAACCTGGCGTTAAACGCCAGGAATGGGCACCAGCCCGGCGTTTAACGCCAGAAATGGCTCAAAACGTGATTTTGAGCAACATGTGGTGCAGGGATGACTTTTCCTTGACACCACAGGATCTGTGGACCCCACAGGACCCCACCACCACTCTCTCTCTTCTTCCCCCATTCACCAATCACCTCAACACCTCTTCCCCAAATACCCTTCTTCATTCCTTCATTTTCACACAACCTAAACACCACTTCCCCCCTTCTTGGCCGAATACATAAGCCATTTCCTTCTTCCTCATTTCTTCTTCTTCTACTCTCTTCTTTCTTCTTTTGCTCGAGGACGAGCAAACATTTTAAGTTTGGTGTGGTAAAAGCGTTGCTTTTTCTTTTTTCCATAACCATTATAGCATCCAAGGCCGGAGAAACCTCTAGAAAGAGGAAAGGGAAAGCAAAAGCTTCCACCTCCGAGCCATGGGAGATGGATAGATTCATCTCAAGGGTGCATCAAGACCACTTCTATGAAGTTGTGGCCTTGAAGAAGGTGATCCCCGAGGTCCCCTTTTCACTCAAAAAGGGTGAATATCCGGAGATCCGCCATGAGATCCGAAGAAGAGGTTGGGAAGTGTTTACCAACCCCATTCAACAAGTCGGAATCTTGATGGTTCAAGAGTTCTATGCCAATGCATGGATCACCAAGAACCATGATCAAAGTATGAACCCGGATCCAAAGAATTATCTCACAATGGTTCGGGGGAAATACTTGGATTTTAGTCCGGAAAGTGTGAGGGTGGCGTTCAACTTGCCTATGATGCAAGGAGATGAACATCCTTACACAAGAAGGGTCAACTTTGATCAAAGGTTGGACCAAGTCCTCACAATCATATGTGAAGAGGCGCACAATGGAAGAGAGATTCAAGAGGCAAGCCGGTTCAATTGAGAAGGCATGACCTCAAACCCGTGGCTAGAGGATGGTTGGAGTTTATCCAACGCTCAATCATTCCCACTAGCAACCGGTCCGAAGTTACTCTAGACCGAGCCATCATGATCCATAGCATCATGATTGGAGAAGAAGTGGAAGTTCATGAGGTCATAGCCCAAGAACTCTATAAAGTGGCGGACAAGTCTTCCACCTTGGCAAGGCTAGCCTTCCCTCATCTCATTTGTCACCTCTGTTATTCAGTTGGAGTTGACATAGAGGGAGACATCCCCATTGATGAGGACAAGCCCATTACCAAGAAAAGGATGGAGCACACAAGAGACCCCTCTCATCATGAGATCCCTGAGATGCCTCAAGGGATGCACTTTCCTCCACAAAACTATTGGGAGCAACTAAACACCTCCCTAGGAGAATTGAGTTCCAACATGGGACAACTAAGGGTGGAGCACTAAGAACACTCCATTCTCCTCCATGAAATAAGAGAAGATCAAAGAATCATGAGAGAGGAGCAACAAAGGCAAGGAAGAGACATTGAGGAGCTCAAGCACTCCATAGGACCTTCAAGAGGAAGGAAGAGCCGCCATCACTAAGGTGGACCCGTTCCTTGATTTCCTTGTTCTTTATTCTTCTGTTTTTCGAATTTTAGTGCTTATGTTTATCCATGTTTGTGTCTTATGATCATTAGTGTCTTAGTGTTTATGCCTTAAAGTTATGAATGTCCTATGAATCCATCACCTTTCTTAAATAAAAACGTGCTTAATTGAAAAGGAAAAGAATTGCATGAATTTTGAATTTTATAACAGTTTAATTATTTTGATGTGGTGGCAACACTTTTGTTCTCTGAATGTATGCTTGAACAGTGCATATGTCTTTTGAATTTGTGATTCATGAATGTTGGCTCTTGAAAGAATGATGAAAAAGGAGACATGTTACTGAGGATCTGAAAAATCATAAAAATGATTCTTGAAGCAAGAAAAAGCAGTGAATACAAAAAAAAAAAAAAGAGAAAGAGAAAGCAAGCGAAAAAAAAAAACCGAAAAAAAAAGAAAAAGAAAGAAAAAGAAAGAAAAAGAAAGAAATAAAGTTGTGATCCAAGGCAATAAGAGTGTGCTTAAGAACCCTGGACACCTCTAATTGGGGACTTTAGCAAAGCTGAGTCACAATCTGAAAAGGTTCACCCAATTATGTGTCTGTGGCATGTATGTATCCGGTGGTAATACTGGAAGACAGAGTGCTTTGGGCCACAGCCAAGACTCAATAAAGTAGCTGTGTTCAAGAATCATCATACTTAACTAGGAGAATCAATAACACTATCTGGATTCTGAGTTCCTAAAGAAGCCAATCATTCTGAGTTCCAAAGGATAAAGTGAGATGCCAAAACTATTCAGAGGCAAAAAGCTAAAAGCCCCGCTCATCTAATTAATACTGATCTTCATAGATGTTTTTGGAGTTCATTGCATATTCTCTTCTTTTTATCTTATTTGATCTTCAGTTGCTTGGGGACAAGCAACAATTTAAGTTTGGTGTTGTGATGAGCGGATAATTTATACACTTTTTGGCATTGTTTTTAGTATGTTTTTAGTATGATCTAGTTAGTTTTTAGTATATTTTTATTAGTTTTTAGTTAAAATTCACTTTTCTGGACTTTACTATGAGTTTGTGTGTTTTTCTGTGATTTCAGGTATTTTCTGGCTGAAATTGAGGGATCTGAGCAAAAATCTGATCCAGAGACTCAAAAGGACTGCAGATGCTGTTGGATTCTGACCTCCCTGCACTCGAAGTGGATTTTCTGGAGCTACAGAAGCCCAATTGGCGCGCTCTCAACGGCGTTGGAAAGTAGACATCCTGGGCTTTCCAGCAATATATGATAGTCCATACTTTGCCCAAGATTTGATGGCCCAAACCGGCGTTCAAAGTTACCTCAAGAAATTCCAGCGTTAAACGCCGGAACTGGCACCTAAATGGGAGTTAAACGCCCAAACTGGCATAAAAGCTGGCGTTTTGTAACACCCTAATATTCAAATCCTTATGCTCGAGTCATAAGTCAGTGATATTACGGTGGTACGACCCTCAGGTGGATTTTTAATATATAAATATAGGTAATTTTGAAAGGAGTATTAATCGAGAAGCCTGAAAAGAGTAGAAATAAAATCGCGAAGACGTATCACTCACGTTTCGACAACGAAAAGTTAAACCGTGAAGTCGAAAGCGATATACGGACAAGGCATAAAGGAGATTAAGAGATAGATAACAGATAGATATATATATAACATAAGTAAATAGCCACTAGTCGCGACCCGCGAAGTTTAGGCCGGCTAGGGTACAGTATGAAAGCAGCTGACAACAATATATCCTAATCTCTCCCAAAGGAAACATAAAAGCCTCTATAGGCAAGTTCCAAAAGAGTTCAGTACATAATATAATCTTTTCAAAACAAAGGTGGAGAGATTCTAAGCAAAACACAAAGTAGAGAAAATAAGGATCTTCGCCGGCTCTCAAACGAACCACAGCTCACTTCTGAGCACCTGAACCTGTATCTGAAAAAACAAGTGATATATACGGAATGAGAACCCCGGGCCCATGGGTTCCCAGTACGGTAAAAGTGCCAAATAAATACAATGCACTGCAATAAAAACTCACTAAGCATCCTAAACTCCTTTTCACCAAGTATCCAGCCTAGATTCTCACTAATCCATAAATAGGCTTCTGTCGTAAGGGGGTACTAAATCTAGTTCATGTTACACATGTTTCCCAATCCGCTGATTCCTTCACGAATCAGACTCAGAATCATAGGCAAATCATTACCAGTTGCTCTGCCTCAGCAGATCTATATCAATACATCATACCCTCGCTTGGAGCTAGTGAAATCACATCACGGCGTCTACCCAGGGGGCTCAAATGATCTCATTCAAAAATCATCATCATTATGCAATCGCATTATCAATTCATCTCATCAAGAACAGCCCCCAACATCCACCAACACCATCATGAGGGATCTCTCAGTTGTACAAACACAAGCAATACAGACAAGTAATACACAAATAAGGTACAAGAAGGACAAGTAGCATGTAATCAGGTAATATAGCATATATGATATAGAAATCCAAGACAAATAGGCAAACCCAAACAATTCAAACATATGCAAATGATGTATGCCTGCCCTATGGCTGATGATATCATCTGTCGGTTATATAGCCAACCCGACACGTCCTGGTAGCTAACCATGGACAGAAACACCCCTTGCGGAGCAAGTAGGTTTGAGCTACAACCCCCTTGCTACTACCCGCTCAACCCAGAGCCAGTGGAACAACCACTACTGCGGCTACTACCCAGGCGGGTGTTTAACAGCTCAACCTGGAGCGAGTGGATTCACCACTACTACCGCTACTACCCAGGCGTCACAATCTCTGACCTGGAGCAAGTGGGACGAACCACAACCCTTGCTACTGCCCAGGTATCTCAGCATTAACCCGGAGCAAGCGGGACGAACCACAACCCTTGCTACTGCCCAGGTATCTCATGCATATATTCATTCAATCTCAATTCATATTATCAATCCTCATTGTTATCAAATCTCAAACATTATCCTGGAGTAAGTGGGACGAACCCCAACCCTTACTACTACCCAGGTATCAGAGTTACATTCATTCAAAACTCCATAATTAACTCATTTATCATAAACATCATTTTCCGTCTCATACCCGGAGCAAGTGGACTAGCCACTGCTACTACCCAGGGAAACTCGCATCTCAGATAGTGAAAGTGCAAATCACAATTATCAATAATTCAGCATAAACATGCATGAATTCTCATCCATGGATCAACATCCATATCAGCCATCCGGCTCACGGTTAAATCCATAACCAGCCAATATTCATAGCATACACAGCTATTCCGGCTCACGGTTCAATCCAGAACCAGCCAATTCATAAACAATCACGGCCCTTCGGCCAATGGCATAACAAGCACTTCCACCACCATCCTCCACATCTCACATAATCATCAATGATCCTCATTGATTATTCATTTTCCCCTTGCTTCACTCGCAAGTTACCTCATTCACTAGCCCTTTTCTAATAGCTAGACATGTCATAATGATTTAAGACATAAGTGGTGAGATCGGAGGCCTAGAAGTATGAGATTTGGCTTTCAAAACTCAAAAATCAACTTTGGGATGAAAACAGAGCCGCGCGTACGCGCACTCCACGCGCACGCGTGGATGGCCTTAAAAACTCATCGACGCGTAAGCGTCATGCACGCTAACGCGTGGATACCAAACTTGCCCATCGGCGCGCACGCGTCAACCACGCGTACGCGCGGGTGTTCTCGTGCCCCAGGCACAACACCGGCACAGTTCTGGCATAACTCTCGGGAAAATGGCTGGGCATTGGGTGCAGCACGATCGGCGCGCCCGCGCACACCACGCGTACGCGTGGATGGCACTTTTCGGAAGATCGGCGCGTACGCGCCAGGTGCGCCCACGCGCAAGGGGTCATTCTGCTAAAAATTTTCTAAGTTAAAAGCTGCAGAATTTCACAGATTTTTACCCCAATCTTCCAACGGACATAACTTCCTCATTTTAAATCATTTTTCAACCGTTCTTCGAACGGCATGGACATCCCGGATCAAATTTCATTTCTAAACAGATTTGGTACAAAACAGAGATCCGTAGTCCAAGTTATGTTCCGCCAAAGTATGCCCAAAATCATATTTTTATACAAAATCACAATATGCCATTTTCAAAACAAACCATTTTCAACTCTTTTCAAAATCAATCAAAACATGCCAATTTCATCCCTTTTCTTTGAAATCAATCAAATGTATCAAATTCAACATCAAGCCTCCTCAACTCACACATTGACACATAACCACAATATACCAAATCACTAACTCATCATTTAGCCCACTTCACCCAAGTGGCTCAAACTCAAACATATTGACATATCATATACTACTCCTCATGCCAATTCTCAACAACATCAATTCCAATAAATCACCCTTGTACATAATCAATATCATATTCACTGTCACGTGGTTTCACCCCCAAATCAACCTTAATCATTTCTCAAGCATATATCACAACATACATATCTCTCACGCATTATCATACCATCAAGGCATCAATAATCATACTCACATATATGACCACATAATATATCTCAACCAAAATCAAACATACCCCATCTATACTATTTCACCCAAAGTTTACCAATTTCCACACTTCAACTCCTCAAACCTCATTATTCAATAACCAACCCAATCATTCATATATTCATTATATGAAATTCATCCAATCACTTGTGTCATCATACAATGCACACATCAACTTACCTTTCTTACCTTTTTCCGGCCTCCGGCCCAAAATATACGGCCTCCGGCCCAATTTCACAATTTAAATGTATAAACCACAAATTAATACTCATTACCCCATACATCAAATTTTCAATACACCAAGCATACAAGGCCACACAATTCTCAACCCAATCATCAATTCACATTACATACCAACTATGCATATTAGCATCAACCATTTACACAATCCAAACTTAATCCTAGGGGCATCTAGCCTAGGAATTCTCATCACACCACACGGTACTTAAATGAAACTTAAACCGTACCTCTTGTAGCCAAATCAATTGAGCCTCTTCTATGGAAGTCTCCACCAACCCTTAGCTCCAAGCCTCACCAAAGCTCCTCAAGCAACACCAATCTCCCAATTGTGCACCAAAACCATCAAATGCACTAACATAACCAACATTACATACATACATCAACCTAGGGCTCATTAAAATGACAAATCACAAGGGTTTGAGCACTTCTTACCTCAGCCCATATGAAGTAGGGATAGAACCCACTTAGAATCCATGTTGGAGTATCCCTAAACACCCAAAATCACAAGATTTCAACACTAACTTCCCAAAAACGTGTAACAGTGGGGAATTTCGAAAACTGGGCAGAGATGAATGGAATACTCACCACAAAACTTAGATAGAAATGTAGAGGATGAGAAGAGCGACGCGTGGCCGCAAACGGCTCGTCAATCGGAGCTCCGTAGCTCAAGTTATGGTGGTTTGAAGATCAAAGAGAGTTAGGTTTTCTCTCTTCTCTTCTCTCTTCTTAATTCAGCGCCCCAACCCTTCTTTTTAGGGTAAAATGAGCTGAAATGCTCATAACTAATGTTTATATATGTTGGGTCTTGGGCCCACTTAGGCCCGGTTCACTTATTTTTGTCCGTTGGCCCAATTTTGGACCAAAACCTTTAAGATTAGCGCTCTAAATCGCACTTCAAATATTTCTACCTCCCCTAATTATAATTCCTCATTTCTTAATCTTATTTACTCATAATCAACTTTCTCAGCTGCATTACCAGACAGGTCTCAGTTGGTACTACCGGTCAAAATTCCACTGCGCACTTTTACGCAGAAAACTATGTCTTCCGACTCGGAAAAATTCACTGAATCCAAATATCATATTGAAATCATCAAATTCCAATTGCCAAATCTTCCAACCATAATCGCTCCTACTTACTCATTATTTAATTAATTTCGGTTAGACCGGGTATTACATTCTACCCCCCTAACAGAAATTTTCGCCCTCGAAAATTCCATCCATCACTACGAGTACGCGAGCATAGTATGCCTTTATATCAAACACATAACAGTTCCAAGGTCCCTTTTACTCTGCGCGCTTCCGTTGCCGCGCTCTGATTTCTCTATTTCTGAGGATCTCGGTCATTCGTTCCTTACTTTTACCGTCTCATCAACCCACACCCTATTAAATCTCAAATCATGACATCAATAATATTGCCATCATCGTTGATCATAGCCATCATTCCATATCACTATAATCAATCAAAGATCATTCTCGAAACTATAACCAACACATCCTCGAATTATTGAAAAAAAACTCGACAGTACCTCTCCTAAAAACTGGAGTCTACCACCCGTCACGGGTTTCCTCAAACCAATCTAAGTACCACATCAGCATTTCAATTTAGTGGTTTTCACATTCGCCTTTCGAAACCGATCATTATAAACCTCAATCTAATCCAAGGTCACCATGACCAAACATCATAGCACTCATCTCTCGAACACGACAACTTGCACTCAATCATCATCTAAATCCGACTATGCATCAATGGTAATTTCCTCATCCATTTCAGAACCATTAAGGCTCACCGTCGCAATTAATTCCAATTATCGAGAATCAGTATCTGTATAAGCTCACTAAACTTTTAAGTACTCAAAGCATAAAGCATTTTTAATCATATCCCACTTTTCCTTATTATTACCATACTATGCTAACGCTTTTAGCAAGCTTCCGCCATGCCACTTTGATTTCTCGTCAAGTATTAGCTCCATCACTTATTTCCTCAAGTACCCAACCACAACTTAGTATGACTGGCATTTCAAATCAACGTGTCCAAATCCCTCATTTAGGACAATCCCTTATCTATTTAAATCCACGGAACTAAAAGTCACGGGTCAATCCGTTTTACCAAAATCTAGAGATTAACCAACTATATAACAAACACAACACATCATTCTCAACAGAAAATTATTTACATCACAGGCATTTATCCATTTGTATTAAGGCAATTCCTTACTCGGACCATCCGGTTTGCTTCTCAGTCTAATATTAAGCTTGACATTTCCAGTTTTACTGTATAGGCGGTATTATAAAATCACACACTGCCATTTAAGCTTGATTATTGCAATTACCTCAATCTTACTGTCGCAATCGGCCCGCATCCTGACTCTCTCCTTGTTGGCAATTTCTTGATACATGCCCTGGTAACCCGCACTTGTAACATACGCCTAACCCCAATCGGCATGGCCTATTTGGGTGATGACTTCCACACCTCTGACAGCTCAAAACATTAGAAGCAGTCGCTGTTCGCTTTCCCTTACCGTTTCTTTGGGACTCCTCACGCGTTGTAAAGTTATTCCATCCTTGGGGAAAGTGTTGTATGTATTCTCTCTCCTTAAACTCTCGACCCCTTGTTGGGTATTCTTGATTGTGCTCCCTGCGGTGGGACTCCCGACGGTCATTCTTTGCCTCAACAGCCTTCCTCACACATTCTTCAGCAATACGGCTCTTGTTCACAAGTTCAGAGAAGACCCTAATCTCCATCGGTCCAACGGAGCTCAGGATTTCACTTCGAAGTCCTCCCTCATACTTAATACACTTCCATTCCTCGAAGTCTCCCGGAGCTCCCTGACACATGCGGGAAAACCTGAATAGCTCCTCAAATTTGTCTGTATACTCAGATACGGACATAGCACCTTGCTTCAGCTGTAGTAACTCCAATTCCTTGGCCGTCCTGGCGGAATTTGGAAAGTACTTCCTATAGAATTCCACTTGGAAGGCACCCCAGGTGATAGGATCATTCCCCTGCTGCAGGAGACGTCGAGCCCCTTGCCACCAATGCGATGCTTCCCCCGTGAGCAGATAGGTAGCAAATTCAACACACTGCTCTTCAGGCACCAACTGCGCTTGCAGTGCTCGCTCCATGGCCTGAAACCAAGTGTCAGCCTCAGTCGGATTAGTGGTTCCCTTGAACTTAGGTGGATTAACCTTTAAGAAAGTTGCCAGTGTCATCGGGCCTTGAGCTCCTCTTCCACCATTGCCATTATTGTTTATCTGTTGCCCAAGAGCCTCCGCAGTGGCTTGCATAGCAGCAGCCATATTCTCCAACGCCGCCATAAGGTTTACCGGGTTATTCGGGTTAACTTCCGGTTCCTGCGTGCTAGTACGATCTCTCTCACGTCCCTGACTGGGTCCACGAGGCGCCATCTGGTTCCTATACACACCAAACAATCGATATCAAGTTGATCAGTCTCAATATCGGAAGTATAGTGCTTCAAAGTACCAAAGGTACACTCATGGACTTCATGCTAGATGTATCGGTTAGATACCCTAACTAGCACAGGCACAGACTCAGAGTATGCATTGAAGCATAAGCAGTTCCATCCCTCAGGCTCACGAGGACGAACTGCTCTGATACCATAATGTAACACCCTAATATTCAAATCCTTATGCTCGAGTCATAAGTCAGTGATATTACGGTGGTACGACCCTCAGGTGGATTTTTAATATATAAATATAGGTAATTTTGAAAGGAGTATTAATCGAGAAGCCTGAAAAGAGTAGAAATAAAATCGCGAAGATGTATCACTCACGTTTCGACAACGAAAAGTTAAACCGTGAAGTCGAAAGCGATATACGGACAAGGCATAAAGGAGATTAAGAGATAGATAACAGATAGATATGTATATAACATAAGTAAATAGCCACTAGTCGCGACCCGCGAAGTTTAGGCCGGCTAGGGTACAGTATGAAAGCAGTTGACAACAATATATCCTAATCTCTCCCAAAGGAAACATAAAAGCCTCTATAGGCAAGTTCCAAAAGAGTTCAGTACATAATATAATCTTTTCAAAACAAAGGTGGAGAGATTCTAAGCAAAACACAAAGTAGAGAAAATAAGGATCTTCGCCGGCTCTCAGACGAACCACAGCTCACTTCTGAGCACCTGAACCTGTATCTGAAAAAACAAGTGATATATACGGAATGAGAACCCCGGGCCCATGGGTTCCCAGTACGGTAAAAGTGCCAAATAAATACAATGCACTGCAATAAAAACTCACTAAGCATCCTAAACTCCTTTTCACCAAGTATCCAGCCTAGATTCTCACTAATCCATAAATAGGCTTCTGTCGTAAGGGGGTACTAAATCTAGTTCATGTTACACATGTTTCCCAATCCGCTGATTCCTTCACGAATCAGACTCAGAATCATAGGCAAAATCATTACCAGTTGCTCTGCCTCAGCAGATCTATATCAATACATCATACCCTCGCTTGGAGCTAGTGAAATCACATCACGGCGTCTACCCAGGGGGCTCAAATGATCTCATTCAAAAATCATCATCATTATGCAATCGCATTATCAATTCATCTCATCAAGAACAGCCCCCAACATCCACCAACACCATCATGAGGGATCTCTCAGTTGTACAAACACAAGCAATACAGACAAGTAATACACAAATAAGGTACAAAAAGGACAAGTAGCATGTAATCAGGTAATATAGCATATATGATATAGAAATCCAAGACAAATAGGCAAACCCAAACAATTCAAACATATGCGAATGATGTATGCCTGCCCTATGGCTGATGATATCATCTGTCGGTTATATAGCCAACCCGACACGTCCTGGTAGCTAACCATGGACAGAAACACCCCTTGCGGAGCAAGTAGGTTTGAGCTACAACCCCCTTGCTACTACCCGCTCAACCCAGAGCCAGTGGAACAACCACTACTGCGGCTACTACCCAGGCGGGTGTTTAACAGCTCAACCTGGAGCGAGTGGATTCACCACTACTACCGCTACTACCCAGGCGTCACAATCTCTGACCTGGAGCAAGTGGGACGAACCACAACCCTTGCTACTGCCCAGGTATCTCAAGCATTAACCCGGAGCAAGCGGGACGAACCACAACCCTTGCTACTGCCCAGGTATCTCATGCATATATTCATTCAATCTCAATTCATATTATCAATCCTCATTGTTATCAAATCTCAAACATTATCCTGGAGTAAGTGGGACGAACCCCAACCCTTACTACTACCCAGGTATCAGAGTTACATTCATTCAAAACTCCATAATTAACTCATTTATCATAAACATCATTTTCCGTCTCATACCCGGAGCAAGTGGACTAGCCACTGCTACTACCCAGGGAAACTCGCATCTCAGATAGTGAAAGTGCAAATCACAATTATCAATAATTCAGCATAAACATGCATGAATTCTCATCCATGGATCAACATCCATATCAGCCATCCGGCTCACGGTTAAATCCATAACCAGCCAATATTCATAGCATACACAGCTATTCCGGCTCACGGTTCAATCCAGAACCAGCCAATTCATAAACAATCACGGCCCTTCGGCCAATGGCATAACAAGCACTTCCACCACCATCCTCCACATCTCACATAATCATCAATGATCCTCATTGATTATTCATTTTCCCCTTGCTTCACTCGCAAGTTACCTCATTCACTAGCCCTTTTCTAATAGCTAGACATGTCATAATGATTTAAGACATAAGTGGTGAGATCGGAGGCCTAGAAGTATGAGATTTGGCTTTCAAAACTCAAAAATCAACTTTGGGATGAAAACAGAGCCGCGCGTACGCGCACTCCACGCGCACGCGTGGATGGCCTTAAAAACTCATCGACGCGTAAGCGTCATGCACGCTAACGCGTGGATACCAAACTTGCCCATCGGCGCGCACACGTCAACCACGCGTACGCGCGGGTGTTCTCGTGCCCAGGCACAACACCGGCACAGTTCTGGCATAACTCTCGGGAAAATGGCTGGGCATTGGGTGCAGCACGATCGGCGCGCCCGCGCACACCACGCGTACGCGTGGATGGCACTTTTCGGAAGATCGGCGCGTACGCGCCAGGTGCGCCCACGCGCAAGGGGTCATTCTGCTAAAAATTTTCTAAGTTAAAAGCTGCAGAATTTCACAGATTTTTACCCCAATCTTCCAACGGACATAACTTCCTCATTTTAAATCATTTTTCAACCGTTCTTCGAACGGCATGGACATCCCGGATCAAATTTCATTTCTAAACAGATTTGGTACAAAACAGAGATCCGTAGTCCAAGTTATGTTCCGCCAAAGTATGCCCAAAATCATATTTTTATACAAAACCACAATATGCCATTTTCAAAACAAACCATTTTCAACTCTTTTCAAAATCAATCAAAACATGCCAATTTCATCCCTTTTCTTTGAAATCAATCAAATGTATCAATTTCAACATCAAGCCTCCTCAACTCACACATTGACACATAACCACAATATACCAAATCACTAACTCATCATTTAGCCCACTTCACCCAAGTGGCTCAAACTCAAACATATTGACATATCATATACTACTCCTCATGCCAATTCTCAACAACATCAATTCCAATAAATCACCCTTGTACATAATCAATATCATATTCACTGTCACGTGGTTTCACCCCCAAATCAACCTTAATCATTTCTCAAGCATATATCACAACATACATATCTCTCACGCATTATCATACCATCAAGGCATCAATAATCATACTCACATATATGACCACATAATATATCTCAACCAAAATCAAACATACCCCATCTATACTATTTCACCCAAAGTTTACCAATTTCCACACTTCAACTCCTCAAACCTCATTATTCAATAACCAACCCAATCATTCATATATTCATTATATGAAATTCATCCAATCACTTGTGTCATCATACAATGCACACATCAACTTACCTTTCTTACCTTTTTCCGGCCTCCGGCCCAAAATATACGGCCTCCGGCCCAATTTCACAATTTAAATGTATAAACCACAAATTAATACTCATTACCCCATACATCAAATTTTCAATACACCAAGCATACAAGGCCACACAATTCTCAACCCAATCATCAATTCACATTACATACCAACTATGCATATTAGCATCAACCATTTACACAATCCAAACTTAATCCTAGGGGCATCTAGCCTAGGAATTCTCATCACACCACACGGTACTTAAATGAAACTTAAACCGTACCTCTTGTAGCCAAATCAATTGAGCCTCTTCTATGGAAGTCTCCACCAACCCTTAGCTCCAAGCCTCACCAAAGCTCCTCAAGCAACACCAATCTCCCAATTGTGCACCAAAACCATCAAATGCACTAACATAACCAACATTACATACATACATCAACCTAGGGCTCATTAAAATGACAAATCACAAGGGTTTGAGCACTTCTTACCCCAGCCCATATGAAGTAGGGATAGAACCCACTTAGAATCCATGTTGGAGTATCCCTAAACACCCAAAATCACAAGATTTCAACACTAACTTCCCAAAAACGTGTAACAGTGGGAAATTTCGAAAACTGGGCAGAGATGAATGGAATACTCACCACAAAACTTAGATAGAAATGTAGAGAATGAGAAGAGCGACGCGTGGCCGCAAACGGCTCGTCAATCGGAGCTCCGTAGCTCAAGTTATGGTGGTTTGAAGATCAAAGAGAGTTAGGTTTTCTCTCTTCTCTTCTCTCTTCTTAATTCAGCGCCCCAACCCTTCTGTTTAGGGTAAAATGAGCTGAAATGCTCATAACTAATGTTTATATATGTTGGGTCTTGGGCCCACTTAGGCCTGGTTCACTTATTTTTGTCCGTTGGCCCAATTTTGGACCAAAACCTTTAAGATTAGCGCTCTAAATCGCACTTCAAATATTTCTACCTCCCCTAATTATAATTCCTCATTTCTTAATCTTATTTACTCATAATCAACTTTCTCAGCTGCATTACCAGACAGGTCTCAGTTGGTACTACCGGTCAAAATTCCACTGCGCACTTTTACGCAGAAAACTATGTCTTCCGACTCGGAAAAATTCACTGAATCCAAATATCATATTGAAATCATCAAATTCCAATTGCCAAATCTTCCAACCATAATCGCTCCTACTTACTCATTATTTAATTAATTTCGGTTAGACCGGGTATTACATGTTTAACTCCAAGAAGAGTCTCTACACGAAAATGCTTCATTGCTCAGCCCAAGCACACACCAAGTGGGCCCGGAAGTGGATTTTTATGTCATTTACTCATCTCTGTACACTTTAGGCTACTAGTTTTCTATAAGTAGGACCTTTTGCTATTGTATTTGACATCTTCTGATCTTTGGAACCTTTTCTTTAGATCTTTTGATCACTTTGGGAGGCTGGCCTCACGGCCATGCCTAGACCTTGTTCTTATGTATTTTCAACGGTGGAGTTTCTACACACCATAGATTAAGGTGTGGAGCTCTGCTGTACCTCGAGTATTAATGCAATTACTATTGTTCTTCTATTCAATTCCGCTTGTTCTTTGTCCAAGATATCACTTGTTCTTCAACTTGATGAAGGTGATGATTGACACTCATCATCATTCTCACTCATGAACAAGGTGACTGACAACCATTCTTGTTCTACAAGCATACGAGGCTTAGTGAATATCTCTTGGATTTCTAATTGCATGATGCATGGTTGATCGCCTGACAACCGAGTGCTCGCCTGACAAACGAGCCAGCCATTCCGTGAGATCAGAATCTTCGTGGTATAGGCGAGAACTGATGGCGGCATTCAAGAGAATCCGGAAGGTCTAACCTTGTCTGTGGTATTCTGAGTAGGATTCAATGATTGAATGACTGTGACGTGCTTCAAACTCCTGAGGGCGGGGCGTTAGTGACAGACGCAAAAGAATCACTGGATTCTATTCCGGCCTGATTGAGAACCGACAGATGGATAGCCTATGCTGTGACAGAGTATCAGGAACGTATTTCCAATGAGAGGATGGGAGGTAGCCATTGACAACGGTGAAACCCTACACGAGCTTGCCATGGAAAGGAGTAAGAAGGATTGGATGAAGACAGTAGGAAAGCAGAGAGACGGAAGGGAAGGCATCTTCATACGCTTGTCTGAAGCTCTAACACCAATGATATACATAAGTATCTCTATCTTTATCTTTATGCATTATTCATCATCTATACCCATTTGAGTCTGCCTGATTGAGATTTACAAGGTGACCATAGCTTGCTTCATACCACCAATCTCCGTGGGATCGACCCTTACTCGCGTAAGGTTTATTACTTGGACGACCCAGTGCACTTGCTGGTTAGTTGTGCGAAGTTGTGTTTATGCCATGGTATTGAGCACCAAGTCTTTGGAGCCATTACTAGGGATTATTTGAGATGTGAAAAGTATTGATCACAATTTCGTGCACCAGTGAGTTTTGTGTCGGATCGTTTTCCGCACATCAAGTTTTTGGCGTCGTTGCCGGGGATTGATTAGATTGACAATGATTAAGTGAGGTGGTAGTTTAGATCAAGCACTTTTTCTTTATTTTTGACTAACCCACTAACTGTTTGAAGATTTGCCTCTATTAACACGCTAACTGTTTGAGGATTTTAACTACACTCTATTCTCAAAAATACCACTGTGTATTCCTTGTGATTGATTTATATGTCACAGGAAAGAAGAGCAGCCAGAGGGAAGGATATCATTGAAGAAGGAGTTTCTGAGAAAGAAGAACACCACGACATGAAACCGCAACTCATCACACTAATCAAGAAAAATTGTTCCTACGGTGGAAACCCATTGGAAGATCCTAAACAGCATATATCCAGTTTCCTAAGGACTTGTGATGCTGTCAACCCCGATGGTGTAAATCATGACACCTTTAGGCTCTTGTTATTTCCCTTCTCACTAAGGGATGAAGCTGCACAATGGTTCGAAACCTTTTCCCAAGGAAGTATTACTAGTTGGGACGATTTGGTTACCAAATTTCTGGCCAAATTCTCCTCATCCCAACAGACCATCAAGTTGAAAGAGGGAGAACATCTATTCACACAAAGAGAAGAAGAATCACTCTTCATGGCATGGGGAAGATTCAAGAAAGCAACTGACAAAGTGGGTATTCGAGCTTTCTATGAAGGATTGACCCCAGAAACAAGAAAAGCAGTGGACTACTTCTCAGATGGCCTACTCAAAGCAACATCAATTGCCCAATGAACTGCAAACTTCAAGGACAAAGAAGTCAATAATCAACACTCGTCTGAAAAACAAGAGAATGAAATTTTAGAAAAGGAATTAAGGAATCTTGAAGGAGTGAAGGCAATCATGAATCAAAACAAGCAGCTGCACGATCAAACTCAGCACCAATTGGAGTTAATATCTAGAGAAATTGATTTTCTCCACTCTGCTACAGTGAAGGCACAATTTCCACCATGGAAGCCACATTCTTATCTAAGAATGGGGGAATCTCAACATCAGGAACAAAGGGACTTCAACCACAACAACCCCAATCTCCCAACCCTGCAAAAACACCACCATACCCACAACAATCAATACATACCACCACACTGCCCACCCTTCCAGCCCCCAACTCCCAACAATCAACCAATCTCACAAGACTCTCAGAGGATCACTAATATAAACATCATAGTAGAGAGAATGATGAAACATCAAGAGATGATAAGCAAGAACCATGAGGCCTCATTCGGGAGAATTGAGAGGCAAATGGAACAATTAGCTAGGAACTTCACAGAAGTGAGTGAGAAGAAGGCTAAAGGAAAAGAATCACTCACCCAGGATGAACATCATAAGGCAAAGTCTCACTTAGGAGGACAAGGGGACAAGGAGAAGGAAGCACAGAATCTGAGCTGAACAAGCACAGAGGATGTCAAGCTAGTGACAATAAAAGAGCGCTTGTTGGGAGGCAACCCAACCAGAGGTAACCATCTTTCCATATTCAATTCAATAAAACTATTAATTAGTTTTATCTAGATTGCAAGAAGCTAAGTTTGGTGTTGCACACCAAAACAATCTAAGGGAGAATGAAGAATTCTAAGTTTGGTGTTCCACCAAAATCCCATTATAACACACATTCTCACCTTATGCATAATATGGGCTTCAAGCATACTAGATGAATTAGTTAACTATTTTGCTGTTTTCTAGTATTCAGCCTTATTACTTTTGAGAAAAAGAATTTCACACATGGTTAATTAAAACCTTTGGCAAGGTACTAAGTTTGGTGTTCCCACACCAAAGTAAGTTCAAAAAGCCCACAAATAAATCATGCAGACTAACCACTGTTTCTAAGTGCTTGGGGAACAAGCAACTTCCAATGTCACTGTAGAATATCATACAAACTTTTGGAGATTTTTAGCATCATCAACCAAAGATGAGAAAGATGAACATGAAAGTTAGCATTGATGATGATGAGAAGAAGGAAAGCAAGTGAACACCAACAGGTTGTATTGTTAAGTGATAATTGTACATCAAATATTGCTGTAATTGAAAGTTGGATTGTATCCTTATTTGTCCTGCCTGTCTGCATAGTATAGTTTCCTTTATATACCCCTGCCTACTTGCATAGCATAGTCTTTCTTTATAATTCAATAAGCAAGATGCTTGATTATTCACAACATTCTTATCTTCAAAACTTGTTTGCACTCAATTTTCAAGAATGCATCACTTGAAAGTTCTTTGAAACGAAGGATTGAGGAATTAAACAATTTTGAGGTAAGCAAAAGATTAGGAGAAGTGGTGGTTCTAGTTGTATGATTATGTACTGAGGTTGCATACTTGTGAAAACTTGCATGGGAGCTCATAGGCAGGATATGAAGTTCAAAGAAGTATTGTGGAGATTCTCAAAAATCAATTGATCCGAGAAGCAGCAAACAAAACAAAAAGAAAAGTAAAGAAAATACAAAAACAAAAAGAACATGGCCCAAGGCTCTGAGCATCAATTACTAGGCAAAAAAAAGAAAGAAAGAAACAAAAACTCAAAGAGTTGCTATCCTAGTAAATGCTTGTGGTTGAAGTGTGTCAAGGAAAGAGGCTTGAGCAAGTAAATCCTTAGGGGTGCTTTAACACCTAATACCTTAAAACCAACTGGTTTAGGAGTATTGATTGAAAACTTATTTAAAGAGCCGCCTTGAGACATGACACTTAGAGTCGAGGTCAAAGCACAGAAACTATAAGCTGCTTCAAGGTGATTACATATAAAGAGATCTCCATGATACCATTTGGATGAAAATCCTAAGACCTACGACTCCCAATATGTGAGGACTAGTGAGCACTGAAGCCCTTGCATGAGTATATGATTTAGAGTTCATCCCACTGTTACTTGATCACTTCACTCACTATACTTTACAAGTGTTCCTCAATCCATCTTAATTGAAAGAATCTCTGAGCATAATTCATTTCTTGCTTGGGGACAAGCAAGCTTTAAGTTTGGTGTTGTGATGACAAGTCATCTTAGCCTAGTTTCACTAGTCTTTTTCTTTTGTTTTCACTTGAATTATGCACTTTCTTGAGGTCTAAGCAAGCCAACTTGGGTAGATTTTCATGCTTCCTTTGATTGAATTAACTATAGATAAATTAATGCAAATTCATGAGGTTTTATGCTATAATTGTTGCATATTATGATAGATTGAATATCTCATGATTTTGAGCATAGCTTTGATGTGTTTGGTTGATTAATGATAGGTGAAGAAAGCTTGGAGAAAGGTTGAAGTAAGAAGGAATGGCTAGAAGCAAAGAGAGGACAATGAAACAAGTGAAATTGAACCAGGAAGCATAAAGTTGGACTTGAAGTTAGCCCTCAAACTTTTGCACAAACTTTTGGGTGAAAAGTTAGCCTCAAAGTTAGACCCCTAACTTGGAGGCTAACGTGAGAATTTGAAAAACACTCCTGGGCTACTCAACGTTTGCGCCAACGTTAGCCCCCTAACTTGGAGGCTAACGTTGGCATGAAAAATTTGTCCACAGGTTCCTCACGTTTGCGCCAACGTTAGCCCCCTAACTTTTGGGCTAACGTTGGCACATGAAGTTGTAAGGCTAGGGGGCAAAAGTTTGCGCCAACGTTAGCCCCCTAACTTTTGGGCTAACGTTGGCGCCATTGGTGCATTAGGAAGGGCCAACGTTGGAGCAAAAGTTAGACCCCTAACTTTTGCACCAACATTGGCATCAGTAAATTTGGCTATCTGATATGAAAAGTTTGAGCAAAAGTTAGACCCCTAACTTTGGCTCAAACTTTTACTCCAACTTCTACAAAAATCCAATCCGGTTCAATTGGTTCACTTTGGTTCCTCTCCAAACTTCAAGAGCAATCAACCAAGGCCTCTTTCAACCCAATTTCACCAAGAGCAAAGGCCCAACTCAAGGCTTGAAGATCATTTGAAGAAAGTGTATAAATAGGCTAGAATTCAAGTTATTCGGGGAGCTTCCCTTTTTAGTTTTCATAGAGCTTTCTTTTCGGTTAGCATTGGGAGCTTACTTTTACATTCTAGCATTGTTGTTTTAATTAAAGAGAATTTGGGAGGAGAATTGATCTCTCTTCTTCCTTGTTCTTGCCAAGCACTTTTTACTTTCCTTGCTTCGGATCTTAGGGAGAGAATTGAAGAAATTCTGTTTCAATCTCACCTTGGATCTTGTTTATTTTCACTGCAATTGAATTTCCATTTCTGTTACTTGCTTCTTCATCTAATTTCCTTGCAATTTACAATTTCCTTGCAATTGTTCTTGTTGGATCTAGGAAGGCATTGAGATCTAGACTTGGTTTTCTAGTCTCTTGGGTCCTGAGATCCGGATTCCCCATTTACCACTCTCTGTTTATTATTTCCATGCTCATTTACTTTGCTGTTTAAGATCCGGTTCAATCCAAGCCATTTTGTAATTCTCTGCTTGTTGCAATTTTACTTTTCCTTGTTTAATTTCTGCAAATCCAACTCCCAATTCCCTTTACAATTCACGCCATTTACATTTCTTGCATTTTAAGATTTTGCAATTTACATTTCCTGCGTTCTAAGTTTCTGCCATTTAATTTCTTGTTCTTTAAGATTCAGCACTTTTCTCTTTATTTTCATGCCAATTACCCATTCCCTTTACTTTCTATGCAATTTAAATTCTGCAAATCACAAATCACTCAACCAAATCTTAATTCGCTTGACTAAATCAACCACTAAACTAAAATTGCTCAATCCTTCAATCCCTGTGGGATCGACCTCACTCCCGTGAGTTTTTATTACTTGATGCGACCCGGTGCACTTCCCGGTGAGTTTTGTGTCGGATCGTTTTCCGCACATCACTTGCCAGTATGTCTCATCCTCAAAAGAATGAATAAACTATAATTAGGAATCATAGGACAAGTAGCGCACTTGCGCAAAAGGTAAAGGGGAGAGTAAATAAGCATCTAATTGAGAAATTTGGCATAGCGGTATGGAATACACACAACGGCCGGCTAACGTGGCATCCACACAAAAAAGTGAGCATATGTTTCTCAATAAGATAACCTAAGTTGCAAGTGGAGAATGAGAAAAACTTAAGGCACAAGCAACCCTAGGTAACTATGAAAGTGAATTCCGTGATTAAGATATTGGCTATTGTAATTGTGCAAGTCAAGATTGATATAAAATAGCACAATGAACAACAACCAATTCAATAATGAACAGAAACTCCCTATTCATCACGAAGCGTAATGAAAAAGTCACATGGAAGGGTACTTATTACAAAAAGTGATAAGCTTGATAATAACAAATGCAAAGCATTAACAAGGAACAAGTACTCGACATGTGATGAATTTGATATGAAAATCATGATGAACAGGTAATTTTAACTCAAATCTCTTAATCCAATGCACTTATATAATTTGTCCTAGTGGTATAACCAAAACATGAGTATTCAAAACCACTAGGTACTTGCATATTAAAGCAAAGTATAAGTGCATTGTATTTAATCAAGAGGCAACCCTATCACTAACAAACAAACACTTGCAAATTATTTAATAACAACTAGAGTAAAACTAATATAATTACTAAAACGAAAATGAGATGCAATGAAAACTAAGTAAAATAAGTAGACAAACATGGAAAAAGCAAGAAAAGGGGGTAATGGAAGGGGTGGGAGTGCATTAGGGCTTAAGGAGAAATGAAAACAAAAATTGCCCAAAACAGCACCTGTGTGTACGCACACACACAGGTATGTGTGCGTACGCACACACACAGGTATGTGTGCGTACGCACACTTCATGAGAAAGGGGAG
Organism: Arachis stenosperma; assembly: GCF_014773155.1. NCBI lineage: Eukaryota > Viridiplantae > Streptophyta > Magnoliopsida > Fabales > Fabaceae > Arachis > Arachis stenosperma. The sequence continues at coordinate 105,217,541 of NC_080380.1, read as the reverse complement.
GTGTGCGCTCGCACAAGCTGTGCGAGTGCTTTAGACAGAGAGGGAAACAAGGCGTGTGCATGCGCACGCACAAAACACTTTTTTTGGTGGAATGATCATGTGTGCGAGCGCATACAACTCTGTGCGCACGCACAAGGGCGAAATGGGGTGGGTTGAGCAGATGCAAAAGGCATGCCGTCACTCCCACCAGAGGGGTTTTCAAAGGGTGTGCAGACGCACAGGATTGTGCGGCCGCACAGGTGATGAGAAATGCGGATTTGTGTGCACGCACAGCATGGTGTGCACGCACAGATGCCCTGTTTTCCAAAATTTTTTCTTCAAAATCTAGGGCATCCCAGCTTAGCTCAACACATTTTTCAACCCCAAACAAGCAAACATTTCCAAAATCATGATCCATACAAAAACTTAACCTACCAAACTCAAAATTAAACTAATCCTAAGCTAACCAAGATAAACAAAAAATGCAATACCAAGACTATAAACAAAGAGAAAGGGTAAGAAAGATGTTACCATGGTGGGGTATCTCCCACCTAGCACTTTGGTTTATAGTCCTTAAGTTTGACTTGTTGAGGAGACTCTTGCTAGGGTGACTTGTGTTTCCACTCCTCTTTGAACCTCTATCCAAGCTTGGTTCTTAAGGCTCCTCCGGGATCCCATATCCTAGGTGTCCGGTCACCTTCTTGTTGATCACAATGCTCCAAGCTCGATGAATGATGAGCGGATAATTTATATGATTTTTAGCATTATTTTTAAGGAGTTTTTAGTAGGATCTAGCTACTTTTAGGGATGTTTTCATTAGTTTTTATGCTAAATTCACATTTTTGGACTTTACTATGAGTTTGTGTGTTTTTTTGTGATTTCAGGTAATTTTTGGCTGAAATTGAGGGACCTGAGCAAAACTCTGATAAAAGGCTAACAAAGGACTGCTGATGCTGTTGGATTCTGACCTCCCTGCACTCGAAATAGATTTTCTGGAGCCACAGACCTCCAAATGGCGCTCTCTTAACGACGTTGGAAAGTAGACATTTAGAGCTTTCTAGCAATATATAATAGTTCATACTTTATTCGTGACAAGGAAGAAGTGGTGGAAGACTTAGGAGATGCGGAGCCTCCATGGGAACATAAAGTTGAAGAAAACCCCTCCAAGATGATTGAAATTGATGCTAGGGAGGAAAGTGCACACCTTCCAAGGCATATTCCATATGAAGACTTGGATGGGATAGAGCAAGAATTAAGTTCCCTTGGTAATGAAGATCAAGCACCAAGTCTTAGTGGTAAAGAATCCTTTGAACTTGAAGAACCTTCTCCCAGTGCATATGAAAGCGTTAAGGAGGTAAATTTTTCTCACCCTCCCTATTATGATTTGAGTAAAGGAAAAGGTTTAGATAAAATTGTTGAACAAAGGATTGAGATCAAGAGATCTTGTGAAGAGGTGGAAGTCCCTAGAAATAGAAGAACGAGGGTTGGCTATGCTTTGTCAAGATCTTTGGAAGCATCTTTGCCTAGGTTGTCATCTACACCTTCATTTAAGTGGGTGAAATTCATTTCTATTAGCTTTATTATCCCACTTGAATATGGTTTGCTTGAAACGGATGGTCAACTTAGGATGTTTTGCGGGACGAAGCGTAAGCGAAAGATGTTTCGTGGTTGGCGTTGCAAATCAAGGCTCATCATGGTTGATACATCAAACATGAGATACAAAGGATGGAGTAGTGCTCAAATAGATGGGTCTAGAAGGATTGTTAGGCACTTCATAGAGAATTCATCTTGTTCACCACCCGGATGGACCAATAATGATGATCAACTTCAAAATGGGTGTGAAGACAAAGTGTGGGACCCCGGATCACAAGAAGAGGATCAACCTTGGGAGCCCCAAGCTTGTGAAGAACTCCATCAACACTTGGCTCAATCCATGAAGAATCTTGGGGCACAATGGAGAACCAAGCATTGGTGGGAGTTCCAAGATGAATACAAGCACAAGCCACCTTGATAAGAAGCTCCCCATAAGTCCAACTTAAGGACAATAAATAAAAGTGCTAGCTGGGAGACACCCCACCATGGTAAACTCTTTCCATACTCTTTTAGTTTGTTAATAAGTGAATAGAGTTGCCATTGTAGGTAGATTCTCATTTTCATTTTTATCTTTTGTAAATATTGGTAGAATTAGCTTAATTTCTTGTTTTTGTTGTTTTATTGAGTTTAGTTAGTAGTATAGTATGTTGAATAAGGTTTTAGGGTGTTTTGGTAGCCATTTGGAGGATTGAAAGGCTTGGATTGGTGTAAGAACTTAGAAAAATATTTTTTGAAAAACAGAACACCATCCACGCGTGCGCGCACATGACGCGTACGCGCACCGGAGCATTTTTCGACCACCCACGCGGACGCGCACTGCACGCGTACGCGTGGATGCAAATAATTCACCTCCAGCCAAAAACCCGAGAGTTAGGCCTGCGCTGTGCGAACATTGGGCCTAAGGCACAAGTCTATGCACGCGTGCGCGCACCTGGCGCGTACGCGCACATGATCTTGAATTCGCAATGTGCGCGCACGCGCACTGTGCGCGCGCGCGTCGATTGCACAATCTGCACTCTCGGTACTTTTACCCGAGAGTTGTGCCAGACTTGGGCCGACATTATGCCCCCGGCCTAACTCGATGCACGCGTGCGCGCACCTGGCGCGTACGCGTCCTTCAACCAATATGCACATCGACGCGTAAGCACGCATGACGCGCACGCGTCGGTAAAAAAAAAAAAAAAAAGAGTTTTTTTTTTTTCTCATCTTCCATTTTCTTTTGCTTATCACATTCGCATACTTCTACTCTACCCATTTTCATTTAGTTTTTGTATCATGTTTTCATTTTTTTAGTCGTTTTAATAATGGTGTTGCATCTTCCTACTCAATTGTTGAGAATTCATTGCATTACTTTGGTGCTTCTTGACTTGTTTCATATTGTTGGGTGATGTTTCTCTTCAAATCAATGCTCAATATTTTATGCACTTGTGTTCTTTGTGCATTGATATGACCTTCTATTGTCTTTCATAGCCCACTCTCTCTTGTTCGAACTTGATGCTCATCATGCTCTTCATGCTTTGACCTTACTCTTGCATCAAGTATCATTGATATGCCATTTTCTCTTATTGTTTCCTCCTCTACATGTTGTAGCTACCATGTAGTGTGAGAACCATACCTTTATTTGGCATTAGCCCCCGCCTATATTCTAATTGCTTTGATATCTTTGTTATAGGCTTAGCTTTCTTTCCTTTTCTATCCTTTTAGGTTGGCCACCAAGGAGGGAGAAAGGGAAAGTTTCTAAATGGGGCAACAAACAAGTCATCCGCACAACCTTTTGAAGGATCTCATCAATTGTAGCAACCCGTCCACCTTGCTCTTCTTTGCATGCACCGAGGACGGTGCAATCTTCAAGTGTGGGGAGGTCGTTCGACCGATCTCCATGGGTAACAATTTCCTTTTCAACACCAATTCTTAGTTTTTCTTGTTAGATTAGTTATTGCATTGCATAATAGGTTGCATGTTAGTTAGAATTTGCATATATTTTACCACTTCTCTTTCTTATTAGGACTACTTGGTTAAAGTGATGAATTCTTTTCCGAGAAACCGTTTTAGGGCAACCTACCAATTTGAAAAATTTTTGTTGAACTTGCTTGAAAGAATGTATTTTGGAACATGGTTTTTGAGCTAAGAACACAAGCAAGTGAGATTTGAGCCTAATGATGTGGTTACATCTTATAACCACTTATTTTCCCTTCTTGTGTGCATTATTCTCTTTCTATGATTGTAATCTTTGATTTGTTTGATTCTTTATATCCATTATTTTGTGTATTCATGCATTTATATGATTGAGGCCATCATTTCATTAGCTTACTTACCCAAATGGCCTTACCTTTTATCTTCCTTTGTTAGCCAACTTTGAGCCTACGCTTAACCCACTTATTCTTATTTTAGCACATTACAAGCCTTAAAGCGAAAAACAATAAATGTCCTTAATTTGGATCTTTGATTGGCTTAGGCTAGTGTGTGTGAGTATCACTCAAGTGTGGGAACTTTGGGACATTGGTTGGGATAAAAGGGTGTTTGTGTTTTGTATTTTTATATTGGGGAATTGGGTACATACTCATGTATTGATTAAATGTATAGACCGTATGCATTGATGTTCTTGTATATAGTTTGAAAGAAAAAAAGAAAAAAAAATGAAAAGAAAAATAAATAAAAGTGAAAAAAAAAAGAAAAGAAAAGAAAAAATGTATATAGAAAAAGAAAGAAAAAGAAAAGCAATAAAGGGGACAAAATGCCCCAAAGTGAAGCTCAATAAGAATCAATGCACAAGTGTTGTGAAATGAAAAGGGATACATGAGTATGTGAAAAAGTGAGAAATGGGTAGTTAGGTTAGAACTCAATTGTATAGGATGTCATAGGTTAGGTGGGAAAGTTTAAGTTAATCAAAGATTCAAATCCTAAGTCCACTAGCCATATATGATCCTACCTTGACCCTAGCCCCATTACAACCTAAAGAAAAGACCTCATGATACATGTATGCATAGTAGGGGTCGACTACTCGGCCCTTCGCAAAATGGGGACTTGACCTACTCGGCCCGTTTCCCCAAGGACCGGGGCAAGTCAAATACCTCATAGTAGGGGTCGACTACTTCACAAAGTGGATCGAAGCTGAACCCTTAGCCACCATTACGGCTCAGAAAAGTCGCAAATTCCTATACAAAAATATTGTCACAAGGTTCGGAGTCCCCTACTCCATCACAACAGACAATGGAACACAGTTCACGGACACAAGTTTTCAGAACTTGGTGGCCGAACTAAAAATCAAACAGCAATTCACCTCAGTCGAGCACCCACAAGCCAATGGACAAGCAGAGGCTGCAAATAAAGTCATCTTGGCCGGGTTAAAACGGAGACTCCAAGAGGCCAAAGGGGCATGGGCCGAAGAGCTCCCCCAGGTGCTATGGGCATATCGGACAACTCCACACTCTACAACGGGAGAATCGCCATTTCGACTAGCTTACGGGATGGAGGCAATGATTCCTATAGAAATAGATGAAGGGTCACCCAGAGTCATCTTCTACAACGAAGAAGGTAACCCGCAGGCACAAAAGGAAGAACTCGACTTCCTCCCCGAGGTCCGAGAAAGAGCCCGGATCCGAGAAGAAGCCTTAAAACGGCGAACGGCCCTCAGATACAATCAGAAAGTAATAAAACGAAGCTTTTCCACTCACGACCTAATTCTAATCCGAAATGACATCGGAACACAAAAGTCGGGAGAAGGAAAGCTGGCTGCAAATTGGAAAGGACCCTACAAAGTAACAGAAGTCTTAGGAACAGGCTATTACAAGATATCCGACCTAGAAGGCAATGAGCTGCCCAGAGCCTGGCACGCCTGTAATCTAAGACGGTACTACAGCTAGGAAAATTTGACCCGAGGTGTACTCTTTTTCCCTACAAGGGTTTTTTAATGAGACACCCGGTCAAGTAAGGCACCCGACCTAGTCAAGGGTAAAACACTCTGTAAATATTCTTTCTTTTTTAATAATAATCAAATTTCTCTATTTTCTTTTCTTCTTCCCCATGATGAAACAAATCAAAGTACCCCGCCAAGGCGCATTAATTTATGCTCGACAAAACGCAAAAAATCATTTGCCAAAAAGACCGCACAAGGTCGGCAAAGATAAAGCGACGAGGTTCAAATTAATGTGAGAAGTTATAAAGTAACTCTGAAAAGGCTCAAAAGCCAAATAAAAAGAGATTACAAAAATAACTTAAAAGGCCGACCAACGACAAGGTCGGACCCAACAAAGGGAAGTACTCGAACACCCGAGGTCCGAGGAAAAACCCGGATCCAGGAAAGAAGCCTTAAAGAGGCAAAGCCAAGATTTCGAAAACGCTTACTAAAAAGTTGCTATACAAAAACAACTAAAAAGTACAAGCGAAAAAACGAAATCAAAAGGCAAAGCCAAGATTTCGAAAACGCTTACTAAAAAGTTGCTATACAAAAACAACTAAAAAGTACAAGCGAAAAAACGAAATCAAAGGAAGAGGCAAAGCCAAGATTTCGAAAACGCTTACTAAAAAGTTGCTATGCAAAAACAACTAAAAAGTACAAGCGAAAAAACGAAATCAAAGGAAGAGGCAAAGCCAAGATTTCGAAAACGCTTACTAAAAAAGTTGCTATACAAAAACAACTAAAAAGTACAAGCGAAAAAACGAAATCAAAGGAAGAGGCAAAGCAAAGTTTCAAAACGCTAGCTAAAAAAGTTGTTATCCAAAAACAACTAAAAAAGCATAAAAGTGGAACAAAAGTCAAAACACGAATAAAACACCGCATAATAAAGCTAAAAAGTTACTACAAGTAGCTAAAAGCAAAAAGGTGTCCAAAGCGTTCACAGAAACCATCCAAAAGCAAAAGAGCCCACAGGCCGGGCAAAAAACTAAAAATAAAAGATTACAGAGGATCAAGGTCCTTTCCGGACTCCACATCAACAGAAGGCTGCGGAGGAAACATAGAAATCGGGACTGCATCAACGGCACCGTCATCCCGGCTTGAAACCTCCACGCCAGATCCATCCCCGACCAAGGGTGAAGTCGGGTCCGCAACCGGAACCTTAAGGTCGGACACCGGAACCTTGGGATCGGACACCGGAACCTCATCCTCATTGGGAGCAGGAACAATCTTTCCCTCCACAACGACGTTATCCGTACTAAATAAGCTCAGATCCAGGTCAGGAGCAAGAACCCGGACCTGAGCCTTCAAATTCTCGAACATAGCATCCATACCCTTAGCCACATGGCCTTCCAGCTCGTAAAAATCATCCTGAGCAGATTGCAACTTCTCCCTTGTCTCCACAAGCTCGGCATATATCCGAGTATAATTCTCCGTCGCCGCCTTCGCCATCTCCTCGGACGCTTTCGCTGCCGCCACAGCCGCGGTAGCTTTAGCTTTCTCCTTCTCCAAAGAGGCCTCCAGCTCCGTAATCCTAGCAGCCTTCAGCTCACTAATCTTCTCGAACTCGGACTGAGCCTTCTCAAGTCGGGAGCTGGTCGCGCCAATGGGGGATTTCTTGAACTCCCGGGCAATAGCAGCATGAAGACTGGCCATCCGAACACAACTCCGCGCCATATACTGAAAATGATGCTCCATAGACACGTCATCAGTAGAGATAAAAGTCTGAGGGAGAATATGCTGTTCAATCCAACCGAGAGCATCGAAATCCTTATCATTAAAACCCGCAAGCTCTTGAGAGGTCTTCTGCCGAGAACGGGGGAGGAGAAGAGGTAGCAGGCCCAGAGGTCGGAGGATCCTGACTTATAGCTCGGAACTGGGGAGTCGGAATAGTCTTCGACCGAGTCTGAACACCCACGGTAGTCTTCTGCGGAGAAGATCGGGCAGAAGCCTCAGCCTCGATATTTCGAGCAGCCACAGACTTCTTCGTCCGACGAAGGAACTTCATGGAATCCGCCTGAGAAGACATCTCTGCAGAAATAAAAAGAAAAGGATTACCACAACAGAAATTCCACCAAAAACAAGCAAAACCAAAATACTAAAGAAGAAGAATCTCAGAGAGGTCGGGAAACTACCTAACTCGGAACGGAGAAGGCTTGGATCTCCCAACATTTTCTTCGTATCCAAGTGAGGTGCCCGACCCCATAAACTGCTCACCACACCCACAAAAGCCTGCTCAACCTCATCTAGACTCTCAAAAGTATACTTAGCAGACACTACATTCTCCTGCCAACAAAGAGGAAAAGAAGGCTCCCCACTCTCATCCAGAAAGAAAGGTCGGACGTCTCCAGTAGCCCGGACCTTGAAATAAAAGTTCTTGAAATCATGAAAGGACTCATCATAAAGGGTACAAAACTTCCTCCCCTGGTTAGCCCTAAAAGAGACCCAAGACACCTTACCTCCACCCGAACCCGGCTTCGTCAACACAAACAAGTAGGAAAAAAGAGAAATAGAGGGAGCGACGCCCAAAAACTGACACAAAAGTTGAAACAGCTTTAGAAACGCCCAAGAATTTGGATGGAGCTGCGTAGGGGCAAGGTTACAAGACCACAACACCTCGGACTCCAGGTCGGTAAAAGGAAGTCGGACACTCAGCTTAGAGAAAAAACAATCATAAGCATAAAAGAAGAGCTTCTCGGAACTATCTAAGGGCGGGAAGCAAACTCTCTCCTCGGAATCCGGGGCTACTAGTTCATAATCCCTCTCAGACTCTCTATTCTCACATATGCTACAGTGCCTACGGAACCTAGCCAAATATTCAGAATCTACCACAGAAGGGACTTTTAGAGGAAGAGGGTCTACCCAACCAAGACCACTTGGAATCTTGGTCGACATCGCTTGAAGAACCTTTCGAGACATAAAACTCTTACCTACAAAGAAGAAATACAACAGCAAGCAAAAATCACATAAAGCAGACAGCGAAAACCCGTTCAGCCAAGCAAGAAACAAAAACCCAAAAGAAAATGCGGCAACCCGGAACAAAGTACCAGAAAAACAAAAAGAGCCCCCCCATATACAAACAAAGCAATGGCGGTGCCTCTTTTTGGGGCAAACCAGGCATAAAGAAAGAAGAAACAGACAAAGAGCCACACAAAGGAACAGAAAGCATATGTGCACAAAGAAAAGAGACGGGAACAAACCTGGAAAAAAGAAAGAAGACGACGAGCTCCGAAGCAAGGAGAACGAAACGGCGACACAAAGAAAACCTCGGAAAGACGCACGGAAAGATAAGGGGAAGAAGAACAAAGAGAAAGAAGAAGCGGTGCTCGAAAAAAAAAGATGGCAAAAACTTAAAAAAGCAGGAAGGAACAAGAATAAACGAAAGAAAAAGGAAGGGAGCAAATAAATAATGCCTTCACAGAGCCCGAACGGAAATCGAGGAGAAACGGTAAAATGCAATAAATGCAGGAACGACCATTTTTGAAATTTGAAAAAACAACTATGCCCGAGCTCGACCTCCCAAAAAGGACGAACTCGGGCAGGGGCACTGTTCATACCCTGACCGAGCTCCTCCAACTCGGCAAATCTATGAAAGGTCCGACCTCGTCCTAAGGCCCACGCCTAGAGGTCGGACCTCGGACAACAAAGCAAGGAAGGCCCATCAAAAGGAACGCAGCCCAAAACCCAAAGGCCGAAAAGGCCTAGCAAAGGCGGTTCCACAAAGATAGGGATAAAACTCCCGAAAGATAAGATAAGATAAGAATATCTTATCCAGGGAAGATCACAGCCAACTACTATAAATACACTGGAGCACCCAGGTATGAGATACATTCCACATTCTACACATATCTGCTTGGACCCATGCTAACTTAAGCATCGGAGTGTCATTGCAGGTACAACCACCAACCGCCAACACATCAAGCTCGGGTCCCTGACCCCCACCTCGGGCATCTCCAGACGACCGAGCTACACGTTTCAGGTAACCCCCGGAACACCTTCCATGAGAAATTTGGATGATTTCTCCATGATGAGTTATAGGTGTTTCCGTAAGGTTCACCCATGTAATTAACCTCTGCCATGGCAGGGTTCTCAGGATCATAAGCTTCTTCAGAAGCTGCCTCTCTAGTACTGTTGGATGCATGTTGCAATCTATTCAGATTTTGAGAGATCATGTTGACCTGTTGAGTCAACATTTTGTTCTGAGCCAATATGGCATTCAGAGCATCAATTTCAAGAACTCCTTTCTTTTGAGGTATCCCATTGTTCACGGAATTCCTCTCAGAAGTGTACATGAATTGGTTGTTTGCAACCATGTCAATGAGTTCTTGAGCCTCTTCAGGCGTTTTCTTCAGGTGAATAGATCCACCTGCAGAATGGTCCAATGACATTTTCGAAAATTCAGAGAGACCATAATAGAATATATCTAATATGGTCCATTCTGAAAACATGTCAGATGGACATCTTTTGGTCAGCTGCTTATATCTTTCCCAAGCTTCATAGAGGGATTCACCATCTTTTTGTTTGAAGGTTTGAACATCCACTCTCAGCTTGCTCAGCTTTTGAGGAGGGAAGAATTTATCCAGGAAGGCAGTGACCAGCTTATCCCATGAGTCCAGGCTATCCTTGGGCTGTGAATCCATCCATACTCTAGCTTTGTCTCTTACAGCAAAAGGGAAAAGCATGAGTCTGTAGACTTCAGGATCAACCCCATTCGTCTTTACAGTCTCACAGATCTGCAAGAACTCAGTTAAAAACTGATAAGGATCTTCAGATGGAAGTCCATAAAACTTGCAGTTTTGTTGCATTAAAGCAACTAGTTGAGGCTTAAGCTCAAAGTTATTGGCTCCAATGGCAGGAATGGAGATGCTTCTTCCATCAAACTTGGACGTTGGCTTTGTGAAGTCACCAAGCATTCTCCTTGCATTATTATTATTTTCGGCTGCCATCTCCTTCTCTTGTTCGAAAATTTCTGAAAGGTTGTTTCTGGATTGTTGTAATTTAGCTTCTCTTAATTTTCTCTTCAGAGTCCTTTCAGGTTCTGGATCAATTTCAACAAGAGTGCCTTTATCCTTGTTCCTGCTCATATGAAAGAGAAGAAAACAAGAAAAGAAAGAGGAATCCTCTATGTCACAGTATAGAGATTCCTTTATGTTAGTAGAAAAAGAAAGGGGTAGAAGAATGAAGAAGAATTCGGATTTTTTGAAATAGAATAGAAGAAAAAAGAGAAGAAAATTCGAAAATAATTTTGAAAAAGAGGTTAGTGATTTTCGAAAATTAGAGATAAAATGTAATTAAAATTAAACATGAAACAATTAGTTAATTAAAAAGAATTTTTGAAAAAGAGAGAGGTATTTTCGAAAATAGAAGAGAGAAAAGTAGTTAGGTGGTTTTGAAAAAGATAAGAAACAAACAAAAAGTTAGTTAGTTGATTGAAAAAGATTTGAAATCAAATTTGAAAAAGATAAGAAGATAGTAAGTTAGATAAGATATTTTGAAATCAAATTTTTAAAAAAATAAAATTTTTGAAAAAGATCAAATTAAAGACAAATAGATTTAATTCAAAAAATTTTGAAATTATTTACTTCACTAACAAGAAACTACAAGACAAGATTCTAGAACTTAAAGATTGAACCTTTCTTAACAAGAAAGTAACAAACTTCAAATTTTTGAACCAATCACATTAATTATTAGTGAATTTTTGAAAATTAGATGTAAAGATAAGAAAAAGATTTTGAAAATAATTTGAAAAAGATTTTTGAAATTTTCAAAAAATAGAAAAAAAAATTAAAAAAAAATATGATTTTTTTGAAAAAGATTTTGAAAAGATAAGATTTTTAAAATTGAAATTTTGACTTGACTTGTAAGAAACAACTAATTTTGAAAATTTTTGACCAAGTCAACCCAAAATTTCGAAAATTTGGAGGGAAATAAGGAAAAGATATTTTTTTTTTATTTTTGAATTTTTAATTATGAGAGAGAAAAACAACAAAAATACTCAATGCATGAAACTTTTAGATCAAAACCATGAATGCATGCAAGAATGCTATGAATGTCAAGATGAACACCAAGAACACTTTGAAGATCATGATGAACATCAAGAACATATTTTTGAAAAATTTTTGATGCAAAGAAAATATGCAGGACACCAAACTTAGAAATCTTTAATGCATGAAAAATATGAATGCAAAGATGCACATGAAAAACAAGAAAAGATACAAAACAAGAAAACATCAAGATCAAACAAGAGGACTTATCAAGAACAACTTGAAGATCATGAAGAACACTATGAATGCATGGAATTTTCGAAAAAATGCAAGAAAAATTTTTTAAAGCATGCAATTGACACCAAACTTAAAAATTGACTCAAGATTCAAACAAAAAAACACAAAATATTTTTAGTTTTTATGATTTTCTAATTTTTCTGGGATTTTTATTAAATTTTTCGAAAATAAAGTTTAGAAAAACGAAAAATAAAAGAAAAATTTTGAAAAAGATTTTTGAAAAGTAAATTACCTAATCTGAGCAACAAGATGAACCGTCAGTTGTCCATACTCGAACAATCCCCGGCAACGGCGCCAAAAACTTGGTGGACGAAATTGTGATTCATTCTTTTCCAACTCGAAACAATCCCCGGCAACGGCACCAAAAACTTGGTGGACGAAATTGTGATCACTAATATTGGCTCTTTGGTATGTACACAAAAACTATTGTGGCTCTGGTTGAATTCACAACTCCGTTCAACTAACCAGCAAGTGTACTGGGTCGTCCAAGTAATAAACCTTACGTGAGTAAGGGTCGATCCCACAGAGATTGTTGGTATGAAGCAAGCTATGGTCACCTTGTAAATCTCAGCCAGGCAGATTAAATTTGTTTATGGGTTCGAAAATTAATAATAAAATAGAAATAGATAATATAATAAAAAGGGATAGAATACTTATGTAGATTCATTGGTAGGAATTTCAGTTAAGTATATGAAGATGCTGTATGGCCCAAGGACGCCTGCTCTCCTACTGCTTCTGCTCAATCCTTCTTACTCCTTTCCATGGCAAGCTGTGTATAGGGGTTCACCAGCAACGGTGGCTACTTTCAATCCTCTCGGGAAAATGGTCCTCTGCGGCTGTCACTCGCATGGCTAATCGTCTGGAGGCATCACCCATGGTTGATGGCTACATCCCATCCTCGCAGTGAAAACTACGCTCACGCACTCTGTCACAGCACGGCTAATCACTGGTTGGTTCCTGCGCCTACTGGAATAGAATCCCTTGATTCTTTTGCATTTGTCATCACGCCCAGCACTTGCAAGTCTGAAGCACGTCACAGTCATTCATTACCGGAATCCTACTCGGAATACCACAGACAAGGTGAGACTTTCCGGATTCCCAGGATCCTACTCGGAATACCACAGACAAGGTGAGACTTTCCGGATCCTCATAAATGCCGCCATCTATCTAGCTTATACCACGAAGATTCTGTTGGGGAATCTAAGAGATACACATTCAAGCTCTGTTGCATGTAGAACGGAAGTGGTTGTCAATCACGCGCGTTCATAAGTGAGAATGATAATGAGGGTTATCTAATCATCACATTCATCATGTTCTTGGGTGCGAATGAATATCTTGGAATAAGAATAAGAGAGATTTGAATAAAAGAAAATAGAATTGCATTAATACTTGAGGTACAGCAGAGCTCCACACCCTTAATCTATGGTGTGCAGAAACTCCACCGTTGAAAATACATAAGCAAAAGGTTCAGGCATGGCCGAATGGCCAGCCCACAAAACGTGATCACAAGATTCTAAATACAATCCAGGATGAGATTATGATAGTAAAAAGTTCTATTTATAATAAACTAGCTCCTAGGGTTTACATGAGTAAGTAATTGATGCATAAATCCACTTCCGGGGCCCACTTGGTGTATGCTTGGGCTGAGCTTGATCAATCCACGAGCTGAGGCTTCTCTTGGAGTTGAACTCCGAGTTATGACGTGTTTTGGGCGTTCAACTCCGGATCATGACGTTTTTCTGGCGTTTAACTCCAGACAGCAGCATGAACTTGGCGTTCAACGCCAAGTTACGTCGTCACTTTCCGAATAAAGTATGGACTATTATCTATTTCTGGAAAGCTCTGGATGTCTACTTTCCAACGCCGTTGAGAGCGCGCCAATTGGAGTTCTGTAGCTCCAGAAAATCTATTTCGAGTGCAGGAAGGTCAGATTCCAACAGCATCAGCAGTCCTTTTTGTCAGCCTTTTTCAGAGTTTTGCTCAAATCCCTCAATTTCAGTCAGAATTTACCTGAAATCACAGAAAAACACACAAACTCATAGTAAAGTCCAGAAATGTGAATTTCACATAAAAACTAATGAAAACATCCCTAAAAGTAGCTTGAACTTATTAAAAACTACCTAAAAACAATGCCAAAAAGCGTATAAATTATCCGCTCATCAGACTCTCAACCTAAAGATAGCCTGGACTCCTGGGATAAGCTGGTCACGGCCTTCTTGGCTAAATTCTTTCCTCCTCAAAAGCTGAGCAAGCTTAAAGTGGATGTTCAGACCTTCAAACAAAAAGATGGTGAATCCCTCTATGAAGCTTGGGAAAGATACAAGCAGATGACCAAAAGATGTCCTTCTGACATGTTTTTAGAATGGACCATGATAAATATATTCTATTATGGTCTATCTAAGCTCTCTAAGATGTCACTGGACCATTCTGCAGGTGGATCCATTCACCTAAAGAAAATGCCTGCAGAGGCTCAAGAACTTATTGACATGGTTGCAAATAACCAGTTCATGTACACTTCTGAGAGGAATTCCGTGAATAATGGGACGCCTCAAAGGAAGGGAGTTCTTGAAATTGATGCTCTGAATGTCATATTGGCTCAGAACAAAATGTTGACTCAGCAAGTCAACATGATTTCTCAAAGTCTGAATGGATGGCAAAATGAATTCAACAGCACTAAAGAGGCATCTTCTGAAGAAGAAGCTTATGATCCTGAAAACCCTGCAATGGCAGAGGTAAATTATATGGGTGAACCTTATGGAAACACCTATAATTTATCATGGAGAAATCATCCAAATTTCTCATGGAAGGATCAACAAAAGCCTCAACAAGGCTTTAATAATGGTGGAAGAAATAGGCTCAGCAATATCAAGCCTTATCCATCATCTTCTCAGCAACAGACAGAGAATTATGAATAGAATACCTATAACATAGCAAATTTAGTCTCTGATCTGTCTAAGGCCACTTTAAGTTTCATGAATGAAACAAGGTCCTCCATCAGAAATCTGGAGGCACAAGTGGGTCAGCTGAGTAAGAAAATCACTGAAACCCCTCCTAGTACTCTCCCAACCAATACTGAAGAAAATCCAAAAAGAGAGTGCAAGGCCATTGATATAATCAATATGGCTAAACCTAGAGAAGGAGGAGAGGACGTGAATCCCAATGAGGAAGACCTCATGGGACGTCTCTCAAGCAAGAAGGAGTTCCCTATTGAGGACCCACGGGAATCTGAGGCCCATATAGAGACCATAGAGATTCCATTAAACCTTCTTCTGCCATTCATGAGCTCTGAAGACTATTCTTCCTCTAAAGAGGATGAAGATGTAACTGGAGAGCAAGTTGCTCAATATCTAGGAGCTATCATGAAACTGAATGCCAAGTTATTTGGTAATGAGACTTGGGAAGGTGAACCTCCCTTGCTCATTAGTGAACTAGATACCTGGGTTCAGCAAACTTTACCTCAAAAGAGACAAGATCCTGGCAAATTCATAATACCCTGTACCATAGGCACCATGACCTTTGAGAAAGCTCTGTGTGACCTAGGGTCAGGCATAAATCTTATGCCACTCTCTGTAATGGAGAAACTGGGGATCATTGAGGTACAACTTGCCTTATTCTCATTACAAATGGCAAACAAGTCAGTAAAACAAGCTTATGGATTGGTAGAGGACGTGTTGGTAAAGGTTGAAGGCCTTTACATCCCTGCTGATTTCATAATCTTAGACACTAGGAAGGAGGAGGATGAACGCATCATCCTTGGAAGACCTTTCCTAGCCACAGCAGGAGCTGTGATAGATGTTAACAGAGGGGAATTAGTCCTTCAATTGAATGGGGACTACCTTGTGTTTAAGGCTCAAGGATCTTCTCCTTTAACAATGGAGAGGAAGCATGAAAATCTTCTCTCAGTACAGAGTCAAACAAAGCCCCCATAATCAAACTTTAAGTTTGGTGTTGAGAGACCACAGCCAAACACTAAGTTTGGTGTTGAATCTCTATATCCAAACTCTAAGTTTGGTGTTGGAAGTCTACAACATTGACCTGATCACCTGTGAGGCTCTATGAGAGTCCACTATCAAGCTATCGACATTAAAGAAGCGCTTATTGGGAGGCAACCTAATTTTTATTTATCTTTTTATTTTATTTTCATTGTTCTTTTATGTTTTATTAGGTTTATGATCATGTGGAGTCATGAAAAAAATATTAAAATTAAAAACAGAATCAAAAATAGCAGAAGAAAAATCACACCTTAGAGAAAGGACTTACTGGCGTTTAAACGCCAGTAAGGAGCATCTAGCTGGCGTTCAACGCCAGAAACATACTGCAGTTGGGCGTTGAACGCCCAGAACATACATCACCTCGGCGTTTAAACGCCAGAATTGCATGCAAAGGCATTGTACATGCCTAATTGGTGCAGGGATGTAAATCCTTGACACCTCAGGATCTGTGGACCCCACAGGATCCCCACCTACCATATTCTCCCCTCTTCTCAACATTCATCTTCTCTTTCCAATAAACACTCTTCCCCAAAACCTTTCACCAATCACCTCAATCTCTCTTCTCAATTACCTCCTTCACCACTCACATCCATCCACTCTTTCCTATAAACCCCACCTACCACCAAAATTCAAAATTTCTTTCCCACCCAAACCCACCCTAAATAGCCGAACCTACTCCCTCTCCCCTCACTATATAAACCCTTTTATTCTCCTTAATTTTCACACAACACAACTCCCTCTCCTATACCTTGGCTGAATACACCTTTCTCCACTATCCTCTATATTTTCTCTTCTTCTTCTTCTTTTCTTTCTTCTCTTGCTCGTGGGAGAGCAATATTCTATGTTTGGTGTTGTAAAAGCATAAGATTTTTGTTTTTCCATTACCATTGATGGCACCTAAGGCCAGAGAAACCTCTAGAAAAGGGAAAAGAAAGATAAAAGCTTCCACCTCCGAGTCATGGGAGATGGAGAGATTCATCTCCAAAGCCCATCAAGACCACTTCTATAATGTTGTGGCTAAGAAGAAGGTGATCCCTAAGGTCCCTTTCAAGCTCAAGAAAAATGAGTTTCCGGAGATCCGACATGAGATTCAAAGAAGAAGTTGGGAAGTTCTGACCAACCCCATTCAACAAGTCAAAATCCTAATGGTTCAAGAGTTCTATGCCAATGCATGGATCACTAGGAACCATGATCAAAGTATGAACCCAAATCCAAAGAACTATCTTACAATGGTTCGGGAGAAATACTTAGATTTTAGTCCAAAAAATGTGAGGTTGGCATTCAACTTGCCCATGATGCAAGGAAATGCACACCCTTACACAAGAAGGGTTAACTTTGATCAAAGGTTGGACCAAGTCCTTAGGGACATATGTGTTGAAGGAGCCCAATGGAAAAGAGACTCCAAAGGTAAGCCAGTTCAATTAAGAAGACTAGACCTCAAGCCTGTGGCTAGAGGATGGTTGGAGTTCATCCAACATTCCATCATCCCCACTAGCAACCGATCTGAAGTTATTGTAGATCGGGCCATCATGATTCATAGTATCATGAATGGAGAGGAAGTAGAAGTTCATTGATGAGCGGATAATTTGTACGCTTTTTGGCATTGTTTTTAGTATGTTTTTAGTAGTTTTAGTTGAGTTCTTAGTATATTTTTATTAGTTTTTAGTTAAAATTCACTTTTCTGGACTTTACTATGAGTTTGTGTGTTTTTCTGTGATTTCAGGTATTTTCTGGCTGAAATTGAGGGACCTGAGCAAAAATCTGATTCAGAGACTGAAAAGGACTGCAGATGCTGTTGGATTCTGACCTCCCTGCACTCGAAGTGGACTTTCTGGAGCTACAGAAGCCCAATTGGCGCGCTCTCAACGGCGTTGGAAAGTAGACATCCTGGGCTTTCCAGCAATATATGATAGTCCATACTTTGCCCAAGATTTGATGGCCCAAACCGGCGTTCAAAGTCACCTACAGAAATTCCAGCGTTAAACGCCGGAACTGGCACCTAATTGGGAGTTAAACGCCCAAACTGGCATAAAAGCTGGCGTTTAACTCCAAGAGAAGTCTCTACACCGAAATGCTTCATTGCTCAGCCCAAGCACACACCAAGTGGGCCCGAAAGTGGATTTTTATGTCATTTACTCATCTCTGTACACCCTAGGCTACTAGTTTTCTATATATAGGACCTTTTACTATTGTATTTATCATCTTCGGATCGATAGAGAGTCTTTTGATCATGTTTTGACAATTGAACTCACTTGGGGAGGCTGGCCATTCGGCCATGCCTAGACCTTGTTCTTATGTATTTTCAACGGTGGAGTTTCTACACACCATAGATTAAGGTGTGGAGCTCTGCTGTACCTCGAGTATTAATGCAATTACTATTGTTCTTCTATTCAATTCCGCTTGTTCTTTGTCCAAGATATCACTTGTTCTTCAACTTGATGAATGTGATGATCCGTGACACTCATCATCATTCTCACTCATGAACAAGGTGACTGACAACCATTCTTGTTCTACAAGCATACGAGGCTTAGTGAATATCTCTTGGATTCTTTAACCGGAATCTTCGTGGTATAGGCAGGACCTGATGGCGGCATTCAAGAGAATCTGGAAGGTCTAAACCTTGTCTGTGGTATTCTGAGTAGGATTCAATGATTGAATGACTATGACGTGCTTCAAACTTTAACCTGCTGGGCGTTAGTGACAGACGCAAAAGAGGGATTCTATTCCAGTAGGAGCGGGAACCAAACCGGTGATTGGCCGTACTGTGACAGAGTGCGTGAGCATTAGCTTTCACTGCGAGGATGGGAGGTAGCCATTGACAACGGTGAAACCCTACACGAGCTTGCCATGGAAAGGAGTAAGAAGGATTGGATGAAGACAGTAAGAAAGCAGAGAGACGGAAGGGAAGGCATCTTCATACGCTTGTCTGAAGCTCTTACACCAATGATATACATAAGTATCTCTATCTTTATCTTTTATGTTATTTTCGTTCATCACCATATCCATCTGAGTCTGCCTGACTGAGATTTACAAGGTGACCATAGCTTGCTTCATACCACCAATCTCCGTGGGATCGACCCTTACTCGCGTAAGGTTTATTACTTGGACGACCCAGTGCACTTGCTGGTTAGTTGTGCGAAGTTGTGTTTATGCCATGGTATTGAGCACCAAGTCTTTGGAGCCATTACTAGGGATTGTTTATGTTTTGAAAAGTATTGATCACAATTTCGTGCACCAAGTTTTTGGTGCCGTTGCCGGGGATTGTTCTTGTGTATGGACAACTGACGGTTCATCTTGTTGCTTAGATTAGGCATTTATTTTTTTTCGAAATTCTTGAAGATGAATTCTAGAGTTTCATGATGATTTGCTGAAATCTGGCTGGCTGTAAAGCCATGTCTAATTTCATTGGACCGAGGTTTCAACTTGTCATCACAAGAGCTTGTTAATCTTGCTTTTGGAGCAGTGATCTGCTAAGGCTTGGCTGGCCTTTGGCCATGTCTAGTGTTTTGGACCGAAGCTTTCTTTGAAAGCTTGGCTGGCTGTGAAGCCATGTCTAATTCCTGGACCGGAGTCTTAGACTAGCATTGCACTGATTCCTGGAATTCTCATTAAGAATTTTGATATCTTTTTCCACTTAATTTTCGAAAAAGCACAAAAAAATTAGAAAATCATAAAAACCCAAAAATATTTGATGTTTCTTGCTTGAGTCTAGTGTCTCATCTTAAGTTTGGTGTCAATTGCATGCATTCATTCATGTGTCTTAAGGATCTTCAAGTAATTCTTGATGATTTCTTACTCTGATCTTTGAATTCTTTTGACTTGAGTGTTTATGTGTCCCATATAGTGTCAGTAGTATACAAACTGCTAAGTTTGGTGTCTTGCATGCATTGTTATTTGATTCTTGTTGCATTTTGATTATTAAAAATCCAAAAATATTTTTAATTTGTGTCTTTTCAAGTCAATGATACAAAGAATTGAAGGTTCAGAACATACTGCAGAGGAATTATACAGAAAAAGCTGGGCATTCAAAAATGCCCAGTGAAGAAGGCAGACTGGCGTTTAAACGCCAGCCAGGGTACCTGGTTGGGCGTTTAACCCCAAAAAGGGTGCATTTTGGGCGTTAAACGCCAGAATGGATACCATTCTGGGCGTTTAACGCCAGGATGGTGCTAGGGGGAAGATTTTGTTTTCAAATCAATTTTTTTTCAAGTTTTCAAAGTTTTTCAAAATCAAATCTTTTTCAAATCATATCTTTTCAATCAAATGTTTTCAAAATTAATTTCTTTCCTTTTACAAAGATACTTACTAACAATTAATGATTTGACTGAACATTTTTTGCCTTTTTCTGTTGAGGAAGGTTTCATGTTTGAATCATATCTTTTCTTGTTAGGCAAGTCATCAATTTTTTTTAAAATCAAATCTTTTAAAATTGTTTTCAAATCATATCTTTTTAAAATTGTTTTCAAATCATATCTTCTCAATCACATTTTTTTTAAAAAAAAAAACCAATCATATCTTCTTAACCACATCATTTTCAAAATGTTTTCAAAATCTTTTTAATTGAATTTTCGAAAATTCTCTTCCCTCCTTCTCACATCCTTCTATTTATGGAGTACCACTCCTTCTCAATACACAATTCGAACCTTATCTAAGTAAAGTTCGAATTCTTCTTCTCCTTCTTCTTTCTATTTCTCTTTTCCTCTGACACCTCAAGGAATCTCTATACTGTGACATAGAGGATTCCACATTTTCTTGTTCTCTTCTCTTTCATATGAGCAGGAGCAGAGACAAAGGCATTCTTGTTGAAGCTGACCCTGAACCCGAAAGGACCTTGAAGAGAAAGCTAAGAGAAGCCAAAGCACAACTCTCTTTAGAGGACCTGACCGAATTCTTCAAAGAAGAAGAAGACATGGCAGCCGAAAATAACAATAATGCAAACAATGCAAGGAAGGTGCTGGGTGACTTTACTGCACCTACTCCTGATTTTTATGGGAGAAGCATCTCTATCCCTGCCATTGGAGCAAACAACTTTGAGCTTAAGCCTCAACTAGTTTCTCTAATGCAACAGAATTGCAAGTTCCATGGACTTCCAATGGAATATCCTCATCAGTTCTTAGCTGAATTCTTGCAAATCTGTGACACAGTCAAGACTAATGGGGTTGACCCTGAGGTCTATAGACTGATGCTATTCCCTTTTGCTGTAAGAGACAGAGCTAGAATATGGTTGGACTCTCAACCTAAAGAAAGCCTGGACTCTTGGGAAAAGCTAGTCAATGCCTTCTTGGCAAAGTTCTTTCCACCACAAAGATGGAGTAAGCTTAGAGTGGAAGTCCAAACCTTCAGACAGAAGGATGGAGAATCCCTCTATGAAGCTTGGGAAAGATACAAACAATTGATCAGAAGATGTCCTTCTGACATGCTTTCTGAATGGAGCATCATAGGTATTTTCTATGATGGTCTCTCTGAACTATCCAAGATGTCCTTGGATAGCTCTGCTGGAGGATCTCTTCATCTGAAGAAGACGCCTACAGAGGCTCAAGAGCTCATTGAAATGGTTGCAAATAACCAATTCATGTACACTTCTGAAAGGAATCCTGTGAACAATGGGACTAGTCAGAAGAAAGGAGTTCTTGAGATTGACACTCTGAACGCCATTTTGGCTCAGAATAAAATATTGACTCAACAAGTCAATTTGATTTCTCAAAGTCTGTCTGGAATGCAAAATGCACCAAGCAGCACTAAGGAGGCTTCATCTGAGGAAGAAGCTTATGATCCTGAGAACCCTTCAATGGAAGAGGTGAATTACCTAGGAGAACCCTATGGTAACACCTATAATTCTTCATGGAGAAATCACCCAAATCTCTCATGGAAGAATCAAGAGAGACCTCAACAAGGTTTCAATAATAATGGTGGAAGAAACAGGTTTAACAATGGCAAACCTTTTCCATCATCTTCTCAGCAACAGACAGAGAATCCTAAGCAGAACCCCTCTGACTTAGCAACCATGGTCTCTAATCTAATTAAAACCACTCAAAGTTTCATGACTGAAACAAGGTCCTCCATTAGGAATTTGGAAGGACAAGTGGGATAGCTGAGCAAGAAAGTTACTGAACTCCCTCCCAGTACTCTCCCAAGCAACACAGAAGAAAATCCAAAAGGAGAGTGCAAAGCCATCAATATGGCCGAATTCAGAGAGGATGGAGAGGCAGTGAACGCCACTGAGGAAGACCTCAATGGGCGTGCACCAGCCTCCAATGAGTTCCCCAATGAGGAACCATGGGAATCTGGGACTCAAAATGAGACCATAGAGATTCCATTGGACTTACTTCTGCCTTTCATGAGCTCTGATGAGTATTCTCCCTCTGAAGAGGATGAGTATGTCACTGAAGAGCAAGTTGCTAAATACCTTGGAGCAATCATGAAGCTAAATGACAAGTTATTTGGAAATGAGACTTGGGAGGATGAACCTCCTTTGCTCACCAAAGAACTGGATGACTTGTCTAGGCAGAAATTACCTCAAAAGAGACAAGATCCTGGGAAGTTTCCATACCTTGTACCATAGGCACCATGACCTTCAAGAAGGCTCTGTGTGACTTAGGGTCAAGTGTAAACCTCATGCCTCTCTCAGTAATGGAGAAGCTAAGGATCTTTGAGGTACAAGCTGCAAAAATCTCACTAGAGATGGCAGACAACTCAAGAAAACAAGCTTATGGACTAGTAGAGAACGTTTTGGTTAAGATTGAAGACCATTACATCCCTACTGATTTCATAGTCCTAGAGACTGGAAGTGCATGGATGAAACCATCATCCTTGGCAGACCCTTCCTAGCCACAGCAAAGGCTGTGATTGATGTTGATGGAGGTGAACTGATCATTCAAGTGAATGGAGAATCCTTTGTGTTTAAGGCTCAAGGATATCCCTCTGTCACCATAGAGATGAAGCATGAAGAGCTTCTCTCAAATCAGAGTCAAGAAGAGCCCCCACAGTCAAACTCTAAGCTTGGTGTTGGGAGGCCACAACCAAACTCTAAGTTTGGTGTTGAACCCCCACATTCAAACTCTAAGTTTGGTGTTGGGAGGTTCCAACATTGCTCTGAGTATCTGTGAGGCTCCATGAGAGCCCTCTGTCAAGCTACTGACATTAAAGAAGCGCTTGTTGGGAGGCAACCCAATGATTATAATCTATATAGTTTCTTTTGTTACTTTATGTTTTTTGTAGGTTGATGATCATAAGAAGTCACAAAATCCATTGAAAAAGCAAAAACAAAATGAAAAACAGGAAGAAAAATAGCACACCCTGGAGGAAGATGTTGCTGGCGTTCAAACGCCAGTAAACCTAGCAGTTGGGCGTTTAACGCCCAGTCTGGCACCATTCTGGGCGTTTAACGCCAGAAAGGGGCACCAGACTGGCGTTAAACGCCAGAAAAGGGCAAGAACCTGGCGTTAAACGCCAGGAATGGGCACCAGCCCGGCGTTTAACGCCAGAAATAGCTCAAAACGTGATTTTGAGCAACATTTGGTGCAGGGATGACTTTTCCTTGACACCACAGGATCTGTGGACCCCACAGGATCCCTACCAACCCCACCACCACTCTCTCTCTTCTTCCCCCATTCACCAATCACCTCAATACCTCTTCCCCAAAACCCCTTCACCTATCAAACCCCATCTTTCTCTTCACCACTCACATCCATCCTTCATAAAACCCCACCAACCTCACCCTTCAAATTCAAACCACTTTCCCTCCCAAACCCACCCAATATGGCCGAACCCCATCTCCCCTCTCTCCTATAAATACCCTTCTACACTCCTTCATTTTTACACAACCAAAACACCACTTCTCCCCCTCTTTGGCCGAATACACCACCATCTCCCTCTTCCTTATTTTTTCTTCTTCTACTCTTTTCTTTCTTCTTTTGCTCGAGGACGAGCAAACATTTTAAGTTTGGTGTGGTAAAAGCGTTGCTTTTTCGTTTTTCCATAACCATTATGGCATCCAAGGCCGGAGAAACCTCTAGAAAGAGGAAAGGGAAGGCAAAAGCTTCCACCTCCGAGTCATGGGAGATGGATAGGTTCATCTCAAGGGTGCATCAAGACCACTTCTATGAAGTTGTGGCCTTGAAAAAGGTGATCCCCGAGGTCCCCTTTTCACTCAAAAAGGGTGAATATCCGGAGATCCGCCATGAGATCCAAAGAAGAGGTTGGGAAGTACTTACCAACCCCATTCAACAAGTTGGAATCTTGATGGTTCAAGAGTTCTATGCCAATGCATGGATCACCAAGAGCCATGATCAAAGTATGAACCCGGATCCAAAGAATTATCTTACTATGGTTCGGGGGAAATACTTGGATTTTAGTCCGGAAAGTGTGAGGGTGGCGTTCAACTTGCCTATGATGCAAGGAGATGAACATCCTTACACAAGAAGGGTCAACTTTGATCAAAGGTTGGACCAAGTCCTCACAATCATATGTGAAGAGGGCGCACAATGGAAGAGAGATTCAAGAGGCAAGCCGGTTCAATTGAGAAGACATGACCTCAAACCCGTGGCTAGAGGATGGTTGGAGTTTATCCAACGCTCAATCATTCCCACTAGCAACCGGTCCGAAGTTACTTTAGACCGGGCCATCATGATCCATAGCATCATGATTGGAGAAGAAGTGGAAGTTCATGAGGTTATAGCCCAAGAACTCTACAAGGTGGCGGATAAGTCCTCTACCTTGGCAAGGTTAGCCTTTCCTCACCTCATTTGTCACCTCTGTTATTCAGTTGGAGTTGACATAGAAGAAGACATCACCATTGATGAGGATAAGCCCATTACCAAGAAAAGGATGGAGCACACAAGAGACCCCTCTCATCATGAGATCCCTGAGATACCTCAAGGGATGCACTTTCCTCCACAAAACTATTGGGAGCAACTAAACACCTCCCTAGGAGAATTGAGTTCCAACATGGGACAACTAAGGGTGGAGCACCAAGAACACTCCATTCTCCTCCATGAAATAAGAGAAGATCAAAGAATCATGAGAGAGGAGCAACAAAGGCAAGGAAGAGACATTGAGGAGCTCAAGCACTCCATAGGACCTTCAAGAGGAAGGAAGAGCCGCCATCACTAAGGTGGACCCGTTCCTTGATTTCCTTGTTCTTTATTCTTCTGTTTTTCGAATTTTTATGCTTATGTTTATCCATGTCTGTGTCTTATGATCATTAGTGTCTTAGTGTCTATGCCTTAAAGTTATGAATGTCCTATGAATCCATCACCTTTCTTAAATAAAAACGTGCTTAATTGAAAAGGAAAAGAATTGCATGAATTTTGAATTTTATAACAGTTTAATTATTTTGATGTGGTGGCAACACTTTTGTTCTCTAAATGTATGCTTGAACAGTGCATATGTCTTTTGAACTTGTGATTCATGAATGTTGGCTCTTGAAAGAATGATGAAAAAGGAGACATGTTACTGAGGATCTGAAAAATCATAAAAATGATTCTTGAAGCAAGAAAAAGCAGTGAATACAAAAAAAAAAAAAGAAGAAGAGGAAGCAAACGAAAAAAAAAAGAAAAAAAAAGAGAGAAAAAAAAAGAGAAAAAGAAAGAAAAAGAAAGGAATAAAGTTGTGATCCAAGGCAATAAGAGTGTGCTTAAGAACCCTGGACACCTCTAGTTGGGGACTCTAGCAAAGCTGAGTCATAATCTGAAAAGGTTCACCCAAGTATGTGTCTGTGGCATGTATGTATCCGGTGGTAATACTGGAAGACAGAGTGCTTTGGGCCACAGCCAAGACTCAATAAAGTAGCTGTGTTCAAGAATCATCATACTCAACTAGGAGAATCAATAACACTATCTGGATTCTGAGTTCCTAAAGAAGCCAATCATTCTGAGTTCCAAAGGATAAAGTGAGATGCCAAAACTATTCAGAGGCAAAAAGCTAAAAGCCCCGCTCATCTAATTAATACTGATCTTCATAGATATTTTTGGAGTTCATTGCATATTTTCTTCTTTTTATCTTATTTGATCTTTAGTTGCTTGGGGACAAGCAACAATCTAAGTTTGGTGTTGTGATGAGCGGATAATTTGTACGCTTTTTGGCATTGTTTTTAGTATGTTTTTAGTAGTTTTAGTTGAGTTCTTAGTATATTTTTATTAGTTTTTAGTTAAAATTCACTTTTCTGGACTTTACTATGATTTTGTGTGTTTTTCTGTGATTTCAGGTATTTTCTGGCTGAAATTGAGGGACCTGAGCAAAAATCTGATTTAGAGACTGAAAAGGACTGCAGATGCTGTTGGATTCTGACCTCCCTGCACTCGAAGTGGATTTTCTGGAGCTACAGAAGCCCCATTGGCGCGCTCTCAACGGCGTTGGAAAGTAGACATTCTGGGCTTTCCAGCAATATATGATAGTCCATACTTTGCCCAAGATTTGATGGCCCAAATCGGCGTTCAAAGTCACCTACAGAAATTCCAGCGTTAAACGCCGGAACTGGCACCTAATTGGGAGTTAAACGCCCAAACTGGCATAAAAGCTGGCGTTTAACTCCAAGAGAAGTCTCTACACGAAAATGATTCATTGCTCAGCCCAAGCACACACCAAGTGGGCCCGAAAGTGGATTTTTATGTCATTTACTCATCTCTGTACACCCTAGGCTACTAGTTTTCTATATATAGGACCTTTTACTATTGTATTTATCATCTTCGGATCGATAGAGAGTCTTTTGATCATGTTTTGACAATTGAA
This sequence comes from Arachis stenosperma, assembly GCF_014773155.1. NCBI lineage: Eukaryota > Viridiplantae > Streptophyta > Magnoliopsida > Fabales > Fabaceae > Arachis > Arachis stenosperma. Next base: position 105,191,073 of record NC_080380.1, on the reverse strand, counting down.
CTCACTTGGGGAGGCTGGCCATTCGGCCATGCCTAGACCTTGTTCTTATGTATTTTCAACGGTGGAGTTTCTACACACCATAGATTAAGGTGTGGAGCTCTGCTGTACCTCGAGTATTAATGCAATTACTATTGTTCTTCTATTCAATTCCGCTTGTTCTTTGTCCAAGATATCACTTGTTCTTCAACTTGATGAATGTGATGATCCGTGACACTCATCATCATTCTCACTCATGAACAAGGTGACTGACAACCATTCTTGTTCTACAAGCATACGAGGCTTAGTGAATATCTCTTGGATTCTTTAACCGGAATCTTCGTGGTATAGGCAGGACCTGATGGCGGCATTCAAGAGAATCCGGAAGGTCTAAACCTTGTCTGTGGTATTCTGAGTAGGATTCAATGATTGAATGACTATGACGTGCTTCAAACTTTAACCTGCTGGGCGTTAGTGACAGACGCAAAAGAGGGATTCTATTCCAGTAGGAGCGGGAACCAAACCGGTGATTGGCCGTACTGTGACAGAGTGCGTGAGCATTAGCTTTCACTGCGAGGATGGGAGGTAGCCATTGACAACGGTGAAACCCTACACGAGCTTGCCATGGAAAGGAGTAAGAAGGATTGGATGAAGACAGTAAGAAAGCAGAGAGACGGAAGGGAAGGCATCTTCATACGCTTGTCTGAAGCTCTTACACCAATGATATACATAAGTATCTCTATCTTTATCTTTTATGTTATTTTCGTTCATCACCATATCCATCTGAGTCTGCCTGACTGAGATTTACAAGGTGACCATAGCTTGCTTCATACCACCAATCTCCGTGGGATCGACCCTTACTCGCGTAAGGTTTATTACTTGGACGACCCAGTGCACTTGCTGGTTAGTTGTGCGAAGTTGTGTTTATGCCATGGTATTGAGCACCAAGTCTTTGGAGCCATTACTAGGGATTGTTTATGTTTTGAAAAGTATTGATCACAATTTCGTGCACCATTCATGAAGTCATCTCCCTTGAGTTCTACAAAATATCCGAAAAGCCTTCTACCTTGGCAAGGCTAGCTTTTCCTCATCTTATTTGCCATCTATGTTACTCAGCTGGAGTCATCATAGAAGGAGACATCCCCATTGAGGAGGACATGCCCATCACTAAGAAAAGGATGGAGCAAACAAGAGAGCCCACTCATGGAACCCAAGAGACGCATGAGGAAGCTCATCAGCAAGAAATCCCGGAGATGCCTCAAGGGATGCACTTTCCTCCCAACAACTATTGGGAACAACTCAACACTTCTCTTGAAGATTTGAGTTACAATATGGATCAATTAAGGGTGGAACATCAAGAGCACTCCATCATTCTCCATGAAATTAGAGAAGATCAAAGAGCAATGAGGGAGGAGCAACAAAGGCAAGGAAGAGACATAGAAGAACTCAAGGACATCATTGGTTCTTCAAGAAGAAAGCGCCACCATCACTAAGGTGGATTCATTCCTTGTTCTTATTTTTCTGTTTTTCGGTATTTATGCTTATTATGTCATCTATATTTGTGTCTCTGTTACATGATCATTAGTATTTAGTAAATATGTCTTAAGGCTATAAATAATTCCATGAATCCTTCACCTCTCTTAAATGAAAAATGTTTCTAATTCAAAAGAACAAGAAGTACATGAAATTCGAAATTATCCTTGAATTCAGTTGAATTATATTGATGTGGTGACAATGCTTTTTATCTTCTGAATGAATGCTTGAACAGTGCATAATTTTGATCTTGTTGTTTATGAATGTTAAAATTGTTGGCTCTTGAAAAAATGATGAACAAAGAGAAATGCTATTGATAATCTGAAAAATCATGAAATTGATTCTTGAAGCAAGAAAAAGCAAAAGCTTGCGAAAAAAAATAGAAAGAAAAAGAAAAAGCAAGCAGAAAAAGCCAATAACCCTTAAAACCAAAAGGCAAGGGTAAAAAGGATCCAAGGCTTTGAGCATCAATGGATAGGAGGGCCCAAGGAAATAAAATCCAGGCCTAAGCGGCTAAATCAAGTTATCCCTAACCATGTGCTTGTGGCATGCAGGTCCAAGTGAAAAGCTTGAAACTGAGTGGTTAAAGTCGAGATCCAAAACAAAAAGAGTGTGCTTAAGAGCTCTGGACACCTCTAACTGGGGACTTTAGCAAAGCTGAGTCACAATCTGAAAAGGTTCACCCAGTCATTTGTCTGTAGCATTTATGTATCCGGTGGTAATACTAAAAAACAAAATGCTTAGGGCCACGGCCAAGACTCATAAAAGTAGCTGTGTTCAAGAATCAACAAACTTAACTAGGAGAATCAATAACACTATCTGAAATTCTAAGTTCCTATAGATGCCAATCATTCTAAACTTCGAGGGAAAAAGTGAGATGCCATAACTGTTCAGAGGCAAAAAGCTACAAGTCTCGCTCATCTAATTAGAATTAATATTCATTGATATTTTGGGATTTATAGTATATTCTCTTCTTTTTATCCTAATTTATTTTCAGTTGCTTGGGGACAAGCAACAATTTAAGTTTGGTGTTGTGATGAGCAGATAATTTATACGTTTTTTGGCATTATTTTTATATTGTTTTTAGTAGGATCTAGCTACTTTTAGGGATGTTTTCATTAGTTTTTATGCTAAATTCACATTTCTGGACTTTACTATGAGTTTGTGTTTTTTTCTATGATTTTAGGTAATTTTTGGCTGAAATTGAGGGACCTGAGCAAAACTCTAATAAAAGGCTACCAAAGGATTGTTGATGCTGTTGGATTCTGACCTCCCTGCACTCGAAATGAATTTTCGGGAGCTACAGAACTCTAAATAGTGCGCTCTCAATGGCGTTGGAAAGTAGACATCCAGAGCTTTCCAGCAATATATAATAGTTCATACTTTATTCGTGATTAGATGACGTAAACTGGTGCTCAACGTCAGTTCCATGCTACATTCTCAACGTCAGTTCCATGCTACACGTCACGAGCCAGAGTTGAACGCCAAAAACACGTTACAACTTGGCGTTCAACTCCAAAAGAAGCCTCTGCACGTGTAAAGCTCAAGCTCAGCCCAAGCACACACCAAGTGGGCTCCGAAAGTGGATTTCTGCATCAATTACTTACTTCTGTAAACCCTAGTAGCTAGTCTAGTATAAATAGGACTTTTTACTATTGTATTCGGTGTCTTTGATTGTAAAGTCTTTTGACCATTCGGTCTTCTAATCACGTTTGGGGGGCTGGCCATTCGGCCATGCCTGAACTTTCATCACTTATGTATTTTCAACGGTGGAGTTTCTACACACCATAGATTAAGGGTGTGGAGCTCTGCTGTACCTCAAGTTTTAATATAATTACTACTATTTTCTATTCAATTCAGCTATTCCTATTCTAAGATATTCGTTGCACTTCAACATGATGAATATGATGATCCGTGACACTCATCATCATTCTCAACTATGAACGCGTGACTGACAACCATTTCCTTTCTACCTCAGACCGGGCGCATATCTCTTGGATTCCTTAATCAGAATCTTCGTGGTATAAGCTAGATTGATGGCGGTATTCATGAGAATCCGGAAAGTCTAAACCTTGTCTGTGGTATTCCGAGTAGGATTCAGGGATTGAATTACTGTGATGAGCTTCAAACTCGCGATTGTTGGGCGTGATGACAAACGCAAAAGAATCAAGGAATTATATTCCAACATGATCGAGAACCGACAGATGATTAGCCGTGCCGTGACAGAGCATTTAGACCTTTTTCACTGAGAGGATGGGATGTAGCCATTGACAACGGTGATGCCCTACATACAGCTTGCCATGGAAAGGAGTAAGAAGGATTCAAGGAAGGCAGTAGGAAAGCAGAGATCCAACAGGGACAAGCATCTCCATACACTTATCTGAAATTCCCACCATTGAATTACATGAGTAACTCTATCTTTATTTTCTGCATTATTTACTATTCAAAAACTCCATAACATTTATTATCCACCTAACTGAGATTTACAAGATAACCATAGCTTGCTTCATACCAACAATCTCCGTGGGATCGACCCTTACTCACGTAAGGTATTACTTGGACGAACCAGTGCACTTGCTGGTTAGTTGTGCGGGGTTGTGACTAAGTGTGATTCACGTTTGAGAGCGCTACCAAGTTTTTGGCACCATTGTTGATGATCCCAATTTCGTGCACCAATGAACAAAGTCTCAGTTGACCCTTATAGCAACACAACATATTCCAAAAATCACCCAATTATGGTTTACTCCCCACTTGAACTCCAATTCTTGAATTGATTTTCTTGAAGAACCCTGGAATTGCTCGGCAACCACTACTCCTTCCTCCACCATGTACCAACCCAAGAAGGACCTTGAGTTGGTAATCCGATTCCAAGATAGCATATTGGTGGGGCCAATAAAGCTCATAAGTGAAATTGCCACCCACTCAATATGCTCTTGGTTGTCCACTCCTTCTTTATCAACCTCTTCCTCCTCTTCCCCATCACTCACATCACAACAAGGAGGTTGTGAGAAGTCTACCTCTATGTCTTTCTCAAGCTCAATGGGAAGAGGCTCATTAGGATCATCAAGGGGATTGATCAAGGAGGACAAAAAATCATTGATGATGGAATCCTCATATTGATCAACCTCCCTCAATTCTCCCCTTCTATCCTCTGGTTCACATACTTCACTATCTTCCTCTTGTTGCACTTCAAGCTCTAACCCTTTTTCTTCCCCTTGTGGCTCCACGCTCTCCTCTTTACTATAGGCTTTAGTTGATCCCTCACATTCCTCAAGAGGAATGCCTTGATCGGATGAGCATAGGAGGATTAAGCGGTTTACCACTTCGTCTTTGGTAGCCATGATTTGCCCTTGAGTTCTTCAGGATCCTTCTTGCTCTTGGAGAAGAACTTAAAGGTCTTGATGGTCTTAAGTCAAGGGTGGAAAAGTTTCACATTGGTGTGAAAGGGAAGGTTCATTGGTAGGGAAGAAGGTTGTATATGTGGGAGGTAGTTAATGACTTGCATAATCTACCTTTCTTTTTCGCATAAAGAAGACCATAAAAGAGTATAAATCTCATTTGATCAGTACAATTCATGCATTATTTGATGAATATTATGGTACACTACTTTGAGATGTGTTGTGTTGAATTTCAGGTGAAAAAAGGCATCAAAAATGGGAAGAAGACAAACAAGAAGCTGGGCGTATGAAACTGGCATGCCACTTGGGAGCAAACGCCACAAAAATGCACTGGCGTGGCACGCCAGTACTCAAGTCCAGAGAAAAAGTCCAAGCACAAGTGTATGGGCGTGACACGCCAGGGAATGGGCATGGCACGCCTGACTCATCAACTACTATGGGCGTGCCACTTGAGCAAAGGGGCGTGGCACGCCAACTCACCATCTCAAGAAGAACCTCCACTATGGCGTGCCACTTGGTGTCAAAGGCGTGGCACGCCAGCTCCAAGAAGTCACTTGGGCGTGCCACTTGAGAACCCAGGCATGGAACGCCAAGCTTGAAGAGTGCACAAATGCATGGGCGTGCCACTTGAGCAGCATGGCGTGGCACGCTAATACAATGATCTAAAGAAGGGGCTGAAGGCAATTGAAGACTGGGCGTGCCACTTGAAGTCGAAGACGTGGCACGCCAACCTCTCAACCTCACTCAGGCGTGCCACTTGAGCAACCAGGCGTGTCACGCCAATGCACAAAGATAACAAAGGTAAAGACTGGGCGTGCCACTTGGTGTCGAAGGCGTGACACGCCAATCCGAGCATGTCACTATGGCGTGCCACTTGAAGGCCGAGGCATGGCACACCAGCTACTGGAACAAGACAAGATCATGGGCGTGGCATGCCAACCTTTAGGCGTGGCACGTTGGTATAAGTTTCCAAAGAGGATGGAAGAGGCCAATTACATGGGGCGTGCCACTTGGTATCGAAGGCGTGGCACGTCATTCACTATTCTTCACTTATGTGTGCCACTTGAGCAACCAGGTGTGGCATGCGATTGTCATTCAGAGGGCAAAGAAGCATTGGGGCGTGCCACTTGAGTTCGTGGTGTGGCATGCCAAACAGAGGAACCACTCACTCACAAAGGGGCGTGGCACGCCAGACCCTGGGCGTGCCACGCTAGTGCAACTTTCCAGAGGAGCTTAGCCAAGCACACAACAAGGGCGTGGCATGCCTGACCCTGGGTGTGCCACGCTAGTTCAAGTTTCCATAGGCAAAGGAAAGTGGAAAAAGCAAAGGGCGTGCCACTTGAGCTCGAAGGCGTGGCACGCCAACACAAGAATTCCACTATGGCGTGCCATTTGAGTTCGAAGGCGTGGCACGCCAAGGTTGACAAGGGGACGAGCGTGCCACTTGAAGGATTGAGCGTGGCACGCCAAGCTAGTTTGAAGGGCACGTGACACGCCGGTAAAGCTCCAGCCACACGCCAGCTAGAAAGTCACGCTTATTGAGTTTTCTTTTCCCTCCAAAATGTAATTTTCCCTTTTCACTTTTGTAATTCTTTTATTTTACTAGGAGTAGTATAAATACCCCAAAAGAGTAAGCAGAGGGGTTAAGCAGTTAGTTTTAGATCCACTTTACACTTCGCTTTTGAGTACTTTTTGAGCTATGAGTAGCTAACTTCCCTCTCATAGAGGGAGGGATCTCTGTTGTACTTGATGGATTGATGACAGTGAAATTCTTCTTCTCTTCATCTTCTCTTTGATTTGCTAGAAGGAATTTCGTTCTTAATGCTTAGTGTTCAATTATCTTGGGAAAGAGATTGAATGTAATTGGATTTCATGGGAACCTTGGGAAAGAAAACATGAAACCATGCTTGAAATCCCTTCTCACACTTGAGTAGATTCTGGGTTTTGGTGATGGGATACGTGACATATAATCCCCCCTCTACCTGGACCTATGAGGGTGTGTGGTATAATCAGGGACCAAGCATATCTCTTTTCATGAGCAATTAGACCAAGGAATTGGCTATTGATCAAGATAAGAGAGATTGAGTCACCAAGGGATTGGGGCTTGATGCGTGAGAATCTTGTCTATCTTTTCTTAGTGAATTTGCACTTAAATTGCTGAGTTTAATTAAGAATTAATTATATTTTAGCCACTATGGATGCTATTTTTAGTTTTAGGCAATTTTATTTATTTTAGGTAGCATTCGGCGGAATTTGATGGAGTTTCTACAACACAAGAATCAAAGTAGATGGCTGCAAGGAGCGACGCGCACGCGTCCCTGATGCGTGCGCGTGAATTCAGGGTATCCATGGCAATGCGTGCGCGTGACTGACGCATACGCATGAATTGAAAATTTGCTTAGCGACGCGTCCGCGTGACCGACGCGTCCGCGTGACCAACGCGTCTGCGTGTCTTACAGAAAAGACCATCGACGCGTACGCGTGACTGACGCGTACGCGTGATGTGCGCGATCTGCATAATTTACAAAAATCGCTGGCGTGGATTTTGTGCCGTGTTTTGACTCAGTTTTCAGCTCAGAAAACACAGATTAGAAGCTGCAGAATGGACAAATCAAGTGGTCCCCACCCATCAACTGAAGACTTGTTAATTAATTCAAATTTAAATTCAAATCTTATTTTGAGGAAAAGATATTATTTTAAATTTTAGATACTTAGATTTTAAAATTATTTGGATTAGTTATAAATAGGAACTATGTACATTTAGACACACACATTATTACTAGAACCCTTATTTTTCTTCTCTGAACCATGAGTAACTAATCCTTCATTGTTAAGGTTAGGAGCTCTGTCTATTTTTATGGATTGATTCGTTTGATCTTTTCAATTTAATTCATGTTCAGATTCATATTTCAATAATTGTTTTCGTTCTTTATTTTATGAATATGGGTGGAACAGAAGTATGACCCATGTTCTAATTGAGTTCTTGCAAAACTTGGAAAAGCTCTTTACTTGAACAACATCTTGAAAATATATTATACTAAATTTCTAATTGTTTGTATTTAACGGGATACGTGACATATAATCCATTTATTTTTGGATAATTAGGATTCCTTTGGCATATAAACTAGAAATTGATCATCACCCTCTAATTGGAATTAATTGACCAAGGAATTGGCAATTAATGAATTTTAGAGGAAACTAGGAAGGTGTAAGGAATTAGGGTCTACTCACATATAGTTTGCCATGAAATTAAATCTTGCATGATTAAATTAATTAGTAATAAAAGTTAATCCGAAAATTAGATAACTCTGAAACCTTAACTGCTTTTTCAAATATTTTATTCCCAACTCATTGCTGCTTGCTTTCTGAAATTCTTAAAGTACTGTTTAATGCTCTTTGAATATCTCAAAACCATTTTCTGCTTGCCTAACTAATCCTATCAAATGCTATTGTTGCTTGATCCATCAATCCTCGTGGGATCGACCCTTACTCACGTAAGGTATTACTTGGTACGACCCGGTGCACTTGCTGGTTAGTAGTGTGGGTTATAAATACCGCAACAAATTTTTGGCACCGTTGCCGGGGATTGATTGTGATTAACAACTATCAGTTGTTTGATTGCTTAGATTAGTCATTTTATTTTTAATTTTATTAAAATATATTTTTTAAAAAAAATTTCAAAAAAAAAAATAAATTTTTAGATAAATAAATAGCACCAATATTTTTCTTAATTTCTGAAATTAAGTTTGGTGTTGACTATTTATTATTTATTTTATTTAGTATTTTTTTATTTTACACAGATTACCTCACTGGGAACTTTCTACACTTTGACGTAGAGATTCTCATCTTTTCTTGTTTTCTGGTTGTTTATGCGCAGAAACAGAGACAAAGAACATCTTTTAGACATTGATCCTGAACCCAAAAGAACTTTCAGGCGGCGTTTACAACAAGCAAGGCTTTACAAGGCTACAGAATCCACTATGGATCCAAATAATACTGATAATGCCAATGGGGCAAACCCGAATAGGAATGAGCAACAAAGGAGAGTGCTTGGCTCTTACTCTTCTCCTACTACAGATCTCTATGGAAAGAGCATCGTGGTGCCTCCTATTGCTGAAAACAACTTTGAGTTGAAGCCTCAACTGGTCACTCTGGTGCAATAAAACTGCCAGTATCATGGTCTTCCCCACGAAGACCCCAATCAGTTTATTTCTAGTTTTCTACAAATTTGTGATACTGTAAAGACAAATAGAGTAAACCCAGATATGTACAAACTCATGCTTTTCCCGTTTGCTCTGAGGGATAGGGCAAAGCTATGGCTAGATTCCCAACCTAAGGAAAGTCTGGATACTTGGAACAAGGCGGTTACTGAGTTTCTCACAAAATTTTTCCCACCAAAGAAGCTGACTAAGCTTAGGATGGAGGTTCAAACCTTCAAGCAGAAGGATGGTGAGACTCTGTATGAAGCTTGGGAGAGATACAAGCTACTGACTAGGCAATGCCCTCCGGACATGTTCTCCAAATAGACTCAACTAGACATCTTTTATGAAGGCTTGGGTGAAATGTCCAAGATGTGCCTAGACAATTCTGCAGGAGGTTCATTGCACAAGAAAAAGACACCAGAGGAGACTATTGAGCTTATTGAATTGGTTGCTAGCAACCAATATTTATACTCATCTAATAGGAATCCTGTGAACTCTGAGGCTCCTCAGAAGAAGGGTGTCATGGAAGTGGAAGCTCTTAATGCTATTCTTGCTCAAAATAAGCTTATGTCTCAGCAAATAAATTTACTTACTCAACACATGGGTCGCATGCAAGTCTCAGCTATCAGCACCCAAAATCCACCTCAAGAGATCTCTTATGACATGGCAAGACATTTTGTGCAGAATGACACCAATGATTATGCTCAATCCTCTTCTGAACAGGTCAATTACATGGGGAGTAGTTCTAGAAATCCCAATAATGACCCCTATTCTCAGACATACAATCAAGGATGGAGAAACCACCCTAATTTTTGTGGAGGGACCAACCCCAGAGACCTCAGAATTTCAACAATAACTCTCAGGGCGGTTTCCAATAGAACAGTTACAATAACCACTAATTGTAGCCTCAGCAGGCTAACTCTAAATCCAAGGAAGATTCTAATTGGGAGATGATGAGGAGTTTTATGCAGGAAACCAGAGCCTCTATTAGAAACTTGGAAGTGCAAATGGGTCAGCTGCGCAAGCAAATACCTGAGAGGTCTGCAAGTACATTTCCAAGTGATACAGTGGTGAACCCAAGAGAAGACTGCAAGGTTATTCAATTGAGAAGTGGTAAAACAGCTGGCTCTGAGACAAGGGCCAATGAAGAGCTAGTTGAAAAGTAAGCTCCAGAAGAGAAAAAGGAACAAGTGGAGCACGCCCCTCCAAAGCGTGCAGACAACCCATTCCCTGACTCTCTAGACACGTATCCTACATTGCCAAAGGCTCCTGAATACAAGCCAAAAATGCCATATCCTCAGAGACTTCAGAAGGCTTCCAAAGAAAGGCAGTTCTCTAAATTTTTTGATGACTTCAAGAAGCTACAGATCAACATTCCCTTTGTAGAGGCTCTGGAGCAAATGTCTCTCTATGCTAAATTTATGAAAGAATTGTTGACCCACAAGAGGAACTGGAAGGAACAAGAAACAGTGGTGTTAACCAAGGAATGCAGTGCCATTATTTAACACAACCTTCCTGAGAAGATGCCAGATCCAGGGAGCTTTGTCATTCCTTGCACCATTGGGGATGTCACCATTCAGAGAGCTTTATGTGACCTTGGAACTAGCATCAATCTAATGCCACTTTTAGTAACGAAAAAGCTTCAAATTGTGGAGGTAAAACCCACTCGTATTTCTCTTCAACTTGCTGATCTTTCTATTAAATTACCCGTGGGTGTTGTTGAGGATTTACTTGTTAAAGTAGGACCATTCATCTTTCCTGTTGATTTTGTTATATTAGACATGGAAGAGGAGTTGAAATCCTCTATTATACTTGATAAACCCTTTTTAGCTACATGTAGAGCTCTAATTGATGTATAAAATGGTGAATTAACCCTGAGGGTCAATGAAGAACAGGTGGTCCTTCATGTTTTTGAAGCTCTCAAGCACCCTAATGATTCTAAAGGGTGTATGAAAATAGATGTTATTGAACCACTTGTTCAAGAGGTACTGAAGGCTGAGGTGCTTGACGACATTCTGGCTCCTATCTCTGAGTATGAATTAGTTGAAATTGATAATTCACCACCCCAGAAGGCTATGGTTCACACGCCTAAAGCAGAGGAGGAAGCCCCCAAGCTTGAGCTCAAATCCTTACCCCCTTCTCTGAAATATGTGTTCTTGGGTGAGAATGACTCATATTCAGTGATTATTAGTTCTTGCCTGAAGCCTGAAGAGGAAGAGGCGCTTATTTCAGTGCTCAAGAGTCATAAAACAGCTCTTGGGTGGACCATTAGTGACTTGAAAGGGATTAGTCCAACCAAGTGTTTACACAAGATCCTCCTTGAAGATGATGTTAAACCAGTTGTGCAACCACAAAGGAGACTCAATCCAACCATAAAAGAGGTAGTCCAAAAAGAGGTAATGAAACTATGGGAAGCAGGAATTATTTATCCTATTTCTGAAAGTCCTTGGGTAAGTCCTGTGTAGGTAGTTCCCAAGAAAGAAGGGATGACAGTGATCAAAAATGAAAAGAATGAGCTTATTCCCACAAGAACCGTCACGGGATGGAGAATATGTATAGACTACAAGAGGCTTAACACTGCTACAAGGAAGGATCATTTCCCCCTGCCTTTCATTGATCAGATGCTTGAGAGGTTAGCTGGTCATGCATTTTATTATTTTCTAGATGGATATTCTGGATATAATCAAATTGCAGTGGACCCTCAAGATCAGGAGAAGACAGCATTCACATGCCCCTTTGGAGTATTTGCCTACAGAAGAATGCCTTTTGGACTTTGCAATGTTCCAGTAACTTTTCAGAGGTGTATGCTTTCAATTTTTTTTGATATGGTTGAAAAGTTTATTGAGGTATTTATGGATGACTTTTCTGTTTTTGGTAATTCTTTTGAATCCTGCCTTAAGCATTTATCTCTTGTCTTGAAATGGTGTCAAGAATCAAACGTTGTTTTAAATTGGGAAAATGCCATTTTATGGTTACAGAAGGTATTATTCTTGGACACCGAATTTCAAGTAAGGAAATTAAGGTTGATAAAGCAAAAGTGGAGGTAATTAAAAAATTACCACCACCAACTAATGTTAAGGCAATCAGGAGTTTCTTGGGTCATGCAGGATTTTATAAAAGATTTATAAAGGATTTCTCTAAAATTGCTAAACCTCTAAGCAACCTCTTGGTTGTTGATGTTCCTTTTGTCTTTGACTCTGATTGTTTGCATGCTTTTGAAACTCTGAAAGCAAACCTTACCTCTGCTCCCATTATAGCTCTCCCTAATTAGGATCTACCATTTAAATTAATGTGTGATGCTAGTGATTTTGCTATAGGAGCTGTTTTAGGACAGAGGCATAGTAAGCTTGTACATGTTATCTATTATGCCAGTCGTGTGTTAAATGATGCCCAAAAGAATTACACAACTACAGAAAAGGAATTATTAGCTGTTGTGTATGCTATTGATAAGTTTAGGCCCTATTTACTTGGTTCTAAGGTTATTATTTATACTGATCATGCTATTTTGAAGTACCTTCTAACCAAATAGGATTCTAAGCCAAGATTAATCAGATGGGTGTTGCTCCTTCAGGAGTTTGATATTGAGATAAAAGACAGGAAAGGGTCAGAGAATCAAGTAGCAGACCATCTCTCCAGAATTGAGCCTGAAGCAGGAGTACAACCACCCACAGCTGTGGCTGACATGTTCCCGAATGAGCATTTGTTCCTCATTCAGCAGGCACCATGGTTTGCAGACATTGCAAATTATAAGGCCATGAATTTCATCCTAAGGGAGTACAGTAGGAAAGAGGTGAAGAAGCTACTCACTTATGCAAAGTACTACATTTGGGAAGAACCATACCTTTTTAAAAGGTGTTCAGATGGGATCATCCGAATGTGTGTCCCAGATGAAGAAAAATAGCAGATTCTTTGGCATTGTCATGGTTCTGAGTATGGAGGCCACTTTGGTGGTGAAAGGACAGCTACAAAGGTCCTTCAGAGCGGGTTTTACTGGCCGACTCTCTTCAGGGACTCAAGATCATTTGTAAATCACTGTGACAGATGTGAGAAAGCCACGAATCTCCCTGCCATCCATGAAATGCCACAGCAGGGGATTCTTGAGGTTGAGTTGTTTGATGTGTGGGGTATTGATTTCATGGGACCTTTCTCACCCTCACATTCAAACAACTATATTCTAGTGGCAGTTGACTATGTGTCCAAGTGAGTGGAAGCTGTAACTTTTCCCACCAATGATGCCAAAGTGGTAATGAGCTTTTTTCAGAGATACATCTTTAGCCGGTTTGGTGTCCCAAGGACACTCATTAGTGATGGAGGAAGCCATTTCTGCAACCGACAGCTGGACTCTCTTCTGCAGAGATATGGAGTCCGTCATAAAGTGGCAACCCTCTATCACCCTCAGACAAGTGGACAGGTTGAAGTTTCCAATGGGGAACTTAAGAGGATTCTAGAGAAGATCGTCAGTGTTTCAAGAAAGGACTGGTCTAAGAAGCTTGATGATGCTCTTTGGGCATACCGAATAGCGTACAAAACTCCCATTGGCATGTCCCCTTATCAGTTGGTCTATGGCAAAGCTTGTCACTTGCCAGTTGAGCTGGGGCATAAAGCTTACTGGGCAATCCGATACCTGAACCTTGATTCAGAAGCTGCAGGAATCAAGCGAATGCTTCAGCTGAATGAGCTTGATGAATTCAGATATTCAGCCTATGAGAATGCCAAGCTCTATAAGGAAAGAACTAAGCTATTGCATGACAAGAAAATTGCCATCAGAGTCTTTGAGCCAGGACAAAGAGTGCTTCTATATAATTCAAGGCTCAAATTCTTTCTCGGGAAGTTGAAATCCCGATGGTCATGACCGTTTGTGGTTACCAAAGCTTCACCGTATGGTCATGTGAAAATACAAGAATAGAATTCTGACAGAAAATTTACAGTGAATGGCCAGAGGTTGAAGCACTATCTTGGAGGCGAGATTGATCGCCAGAGGTCCACTCATCTGCTGAACTAACAGAGCTGACCGTCAAGCTAGTGACGTTAAAGAAGCGCTTGTCGGGAGGCAACCTGATAAATTCGTATCCCTAGCTATTTTTTGTAGTAGTAGTTTTCTTAGTTATTTTATTGAGTTCTTACTAATTTTCTGATCATGCAGCTATTTTATCACAGGAACCGAACACCTCAAGCTAAAAAAAAGAGAGAAGAGAAAGAGCACATGACGCACAAGCGTCACTGACGCGAACACGTCAATCATGTGTGTGTGAAAAACAATAATTGACAGAGAGTTGCGCAGGAATGGCACTGGACTCATGCTTGGTGCACAAACATGACCATGCGTACGCGTACCCCATGCGTGCGCGTCGTTTGCACTTATCGCCATCCACGCGTATGCGTCATTGACACGTACGCGTGACATGCAAAATCGACGTAAAGGAGTATTTGGGTAGAGAGTTACGTTGGCTTGGAGTAGGAAGTGTGCTAAAAGCACAAATTTAGGCACGCGGACGTGTGACTGACGCGTCTGCGTCAGTTGCACATATGGCCATCCACGCGAGCGCATGCATTACGCGAACACGTCGTTTGAAAAATTTGACTCCCAAGCCATGCGCACAGAGAGTCGCACAGGCGCATGGCTGGCTTCGTGCGAATCGCACAAAAACCATGGCACGCGGACCCGTGCCTGACTCGAGCGCGTCATTCAAGAAAATTCGCAACCCCCGCGTACACATGCTGCATGCGTACGCGTCACCTTCGCTGCACAACTACACTTGTTCCCTGCACAATTTTCACTTTCTCCTCTCTCTCTCCCAATCCTAATTCTCTCTTGTCCTTTTATCTTTATATTTTTCTTCCCTCTCACTCTTTATTTTTATTTTCAGTCCTTCTTTGCTTGAGGACAAGCAAACCTTTAAGTTTGGTGTTGATGCTACGCTTATGGATTTTCTGGCACAAAAGGGAGGTGAATCATCTTCACTGAGGAACACAACCTGAAGAATAAAGTGACCGCTAGGATAACTAAGGTGGTTGAGTTCCTTTCATTTTTATTCCTCCCCTCTTTTCTCTATGAATGTTCCGGCTTTCTGCTATTTTGCTTTGTTTGTTGCATGATCTTTTATTAGTTAGAATCCTAAGACTAGTTTAGTTTTTTTTTAATTGCTTTAATGCTGAAAAGATGTTTCATGTACCACTTACTGAACTTGAATCAAAAAATAAAAGAAAAAGAAGTGATGTATTGCATGAGAAATTGAGTTAATTTTAAGAATAGTCTGATTTACTTAAAGGTGGTGGTATTTTCTGTGATTTTTGAATGCATGATATGATCAGCGCATATTTGAATCTGAATAAAGGGGTGTTAATGTATAAGGAACAAGAATTTAGAGAATTATTATGACTTCTCTGAAATAAACAAAAATTTAATCCTTGAAGCAAAAGAAACAGCAAAAAAATATATAATAATTAATAAATAAAAGCAAGGTCCAAGGCTCTGAGCATCAATGACTAGGGAGGTCAGACAAGATTAAAAGCTCAAAGAGTTGTTTCCCTAGTCATATGCTTGTGGTGTGATTGTGTCAAGTAATCCTTGAGACAAAACACTTAGAGTCGAGACCAAGTGCGTTTAACAGAGTATGCCAAAGGCTTTGAGCACCACTGTCTGGAGTAACTGAAAGAAAAATCAGGACTCAAAGAGAGTCCCCAGTTAAGTGCTTGTGGTGTTTCTGTGTCAAGTAATCCTTGAGATAAAACATTTAAAGTCACGGCTAGGCTCAAGGTTCAAAGCACCAAAGAAAAATAAATTAAAGTAAATTTTGCTGTGTTCAAGGATTAAACTGAAATATAAAAGATCAGAGAATTCATAATATTATCCGGATTCTAATTCCGAATGACATTAACATTCTTCTTATTCAAAGGAGAGTGAGATGCCAAACCTATTCAGGATTGCAGTTGTAAACCCCACTATAAGAAGAGACACAAGCTTAATCGAACTCTCACTCTCATGCAAATTCCCATCATAAGCTTATATTAGTTTTGGTTGCTTGAGGACAAGCAATAGTTTAAGTTTGGTGTTGTGATGCATGAGCATCTTGTCTATCTTTTCTTAGTGAATTTGCACTTAAATTGCTGAGTTTAATTAAGAATTAATTATATTTTAGCCACTATGGATGCTATTTTGAGTTTTGGGCAATTTTATTTATTTTAGGTAGCATTCGGCGGAATTTGATGGAGTTTCTACAGCACAAAAATCAAAGGAGATGGCTGCGAGGAGCGACGCGCACGCGTCAGGGGACGCGTGCACGTGAATTCAAGGTATCCATGGCGACACATGCGCGTGACTGACGCGTACGCGTGAATTGAAGATTTGCTCAGCGACACGTCTGCGTGACCGACGTGTCCGCATGACTTGCAGAAAAGACCATCGACGGGTACACGTGACTGACGCATACGCGTGACATGCGCAATCTGCAGAATTTACAAAAATCACTGGCGTGGATTTTGGGCCGCATTTTGACTCAGTTTTCAGCCCAGAAAACACAGATTAGAAGCTGCATAATGGACAAATCAAGTGGTCCACACCCATCAACTGAAGACTTGTTAATTAATTCGAATTTAAATTCAAATCTTATTTTGAGGAAAAATATTATTTTTAATTTTAGATAATTAGATTTTAAAATTATTAGGATTAGTTATAAATAGGAACTCTGTACATTTAGACACATACATTATTACCAGAACCCTTATTTTTCTTCTCTAAACCATGAGCAACTAATCCTTCATTGTTAAGGTTAGGAGCTCTGTCTATTTTCATGGATTGATTTGTTTGATCTTTTTAATTTAATTCATGTTCAGATTCATATTTCAATAATTGTTTTTGTTCTTTATTTTATGAATATGGGTGGAACGGAAGTATGACCCATCTTCTAATTGAGTTCTTGTAAAACTTGGAAAAGCTCTTTACTTGAACAATAGCTTGAAAACATATTATACTGAATTTCTAATTGTTTGTATTTAACGGGATACGTGACATATAATCCCCTTACTTTTGGATAATTTGGATTCTTTTGGCATATAAACTAGAAATTGATCATCACCCTCTAATTGGAATTAATTGACCAAGAAATTGGCAATTAATGAATTTTAGAGGAGACTAGGAAGGTCTAAGGAATTAGGGTCTAGTCACATATAGTTTGCCATGAAATTAAATCTTGCATGATTAAATTAGTTAGTAATAAAAGTTAATCCGAAAATTAGATAACTCTGAAACCTTAACTACTTTCTCAAATATTTTATTCCCAACTAATTGCTGCTTACTTTCTAAAATTCTTAAAGTACTGTTTAATGCTCTTTGAATACCTCAAAACCATTTTTTGCTTGCCTAACTAATCATATCAAATGCTATTGTTGCTTGATCCATCAATCCTCGTGGGATCGACCCTTACTCACGTAAGGTATTACTTGGTACAACACGGTGCACTTGCCGGTTAGTAGTGTGGGTTATAAATACCGTAATAGGGCTCAATCAATCATGATTGCCAAGAGGTCAATGAGTTGCATGATTGAAGAGGATGTAAGCTAGATTTGATCCAAAGAGACAGCATCTCCCAATCTTAATGAACTTCCCCATTCTTATCTATCCATTTCTTTACTGCTTAATTTTTACATTCAGCAATTCCCCACTCCCATTTACATTCAAGTCATTTATGATTCAGCACTTTACATTCTGCAATTTACATTCCTGCACTTTCTTGCTTTTCTTTATATTATAGTCATTTACATTTATGTCATTTACAATTCTGCACTTCACAATCTTATTGATCCGCTTGACTAATTCATCAATCAATTAAAACTGCTTGAATTTGCCAATCTCTATGGATACGATCCCACTCCTAGTGGGTTATTACTTGGCGATAATTTTGGTGCACTTGCCAAAAGAACTAATTCACTAAATTTTGAAATGGGTATTGAATTCTGGTCATAAAGTTTTATGGCGCTATTGCTGGGGATTGGCTTAAATTTGATAGTGATTAAATTGGTTGGAGAGCTAGATTAAGCAATTTAATTTCCTTATTATTTTAATTTCTTTTATTTAGCATTTTTATTTTATTTTGAGCTCTATTTCCTTCTTCTTTGATTATCTTATTTAGTGTCCATATTTCCACTCTTCTAACTGTTTGATCAATTACACCACTCACACTAACAACTACTCTAGCGAAAGTAATTTCTGCATCTATTCTTTTTCTTTCTTGCTTTTTGCCTTGATTGATTATATGACAGGTAGAAGAAGCAGAGCTTTAACTTCTTTTGATTCTGACCTGAGAGGACCTTCCTTAGATTAAGGAGGGAAGCAAGAGGGAAGAAAGTTGTTGGTGCTGAGGAAGAGGAAGAGTATTTTGAAACAAACATGGAGGAGAATATGGAGAATCACCATGAGGAAGAAGTTCATAATCATGCCAGAGAAGGCCCAGTCAATCATGATGGGCAAGAGAGGAGAGTCTTAGGCTCCTACATCAACCCAAATCCAGGAAATTATGACAGCAGCATCCTAAAGCCGACAATTCATGCCAATAATTTTGAGCTGAAGCCTCAGCTCATCACACTTGTTTAGAATAATTGCTCATATGGAGGAAGTGCCCAAGAAGACCCTAATCAACATCTCAACACATTCTTGAGGATATGTGATACTGTAAAGTCCAACGGGGTACACCCTGACATCTACAAACTACTCTTATTCCCTTTCTCACTCAGAGGTAAGGCAGCAAAGTGGTTGGAATCATTCCCCAAGGACAGCCTAACTACATAGGAGGAAGTTGTGAACATATTCCTTGCAAGATTTTACCCTCCACAAAGAATCAACAAGATGAGAGCTGAGGTGCAAACTTTCAGACAACAAGATGGAGAAACACTCTATGACGCCTGGGAGAGATTTAAATATCTGACAAGAAGATGCCCACCAAAAATGTTCAATGAATGGGTACAACTACATATCTTTTATGAGGGACTATCCTATGAAGCAAAAAAGGTAGTGGATCATTCTTCAGGAGGCTCACTCAACAAAAAGAAAACCATTGAAGAGGCCATTGATGTCATTGAGACTGTAGCTAAAAATGAGTATTTCTATGCCTCAAAAAAGACTCAGAAGAAGGGAATGCTAGAACTCAAATCTGTAGATGCTTTGTTAGCTCAAAACAAGGAAATTGCAGCACAAATAGCAGCCTTAACCAAGAGGATGGAGGCCAACCAAGCCTCAGTCATTCAAGACCAAACGCCTCAACAAGAAGGGAATGCATCAGAATCTGAAGGTGACTGGGAACAAGCTAATTATGTGCACAATTCATCCAGAATACCATATGACCTACACTCTAAGACATACAACCATGGTTGGAAGAACCACCCAAACTTTGGGTGGAAAAATCAACAAAACCACAACCAGGACCACAACAAGCCTTATTCATCAAATCAGCATCCCAATCACAACCCCAACCATCAAACAGGGAACCATAGACCCTACCATAACTCACAAAACACATCATACCATAACAACCAACACATACACAACAACCTCAATCAAGATGAACCATCATTAATTATGCAACCATGTGAAATCAAGGGCAACTTTGAGAGGATGGAGGCTGCAATGGCACAACTGTCATCCCAGATTTCAGGAGCAGTTTCCACCCTCATGGACAGACAAGCACAAACTGACAAAAGGATAGATGCTAATCAAGAGGAATACAGGTCAAATCTGAAAAATCAAGGTGCAGCAATCTCAAAGTTGGAGGCACAAGTGGGAATTTTGTCCAAGCAAATCCCACTTCCCACACACATATTTCCCAGCAATATCATGGCTAACCCAAGAGGGGAATGTAAAGCCATAACTCTAAGAAGTGGGAAGGTTGTAGAGGAAGGAGCCCCAAGCAAAGATAATCATGAAAAAGTTGCATCAAAGCATGGGAACGAGGATAAAGGGGATCCCAACTTCACCTCCACCAAAACCAGTCTTGAAGCCCTATGTGCCAAAGGCACCATACCCACAAAGACTGAGAAGAGATGGGAAGGATGGCCAGTTCTCTAAGTTCCTAGAGATCTTCAAGAAGCTCTAAATCAACATACCATTTGCTGAGGCATTAGAACAAATGCCACTCTATGCCAAGTTCTTAAAGGAGCTTATAACCAAAAAGAGGAACTGGGAGGCAAAGGAAACTAAAGTATTGACTGAGGAATGCAGCACCATCATACAGAAGAAGCTACCTCAAAAGCTGAAAGACCCAGGGAGTTTTCAAATTCCCTACATCATAGGGGACATCACTATTGAGAAAGCTTTGTGTGATTTGGGAGCCAGCATAAATCTTATGTCCCTAACCATGATGAGAAGGATGAAGATTGAGGAAGCCAAACTAACAAGAATGGCACTCTAATTGGCTGACAGAACATTTAAGTTTCCACATGGGGTGGTGGAAGACTTGCTAGTGAAAGTAGGAGAATTCATCTTCCCTACTGATTTTATTGTGCTGGACATGGAAGAAGAGGCCAACACGTCAATCATACTAGGAAGACCATTTCTAGCTACTGCTGGAGCCATCATTGATGTGCAGAAAAGGGAACTAGTCTTGAGATTGCATGAAGAGAAAATGGTCTTCAACGTCTTTAAAGCAATGAGTTACCCCAAAGAATCCATAGGAGAATGCATGCTGGTAGACACCACAGAACAGATAGTTCAAGAAGTCATGGAGGAAGAACAATGTGGAGGAAGAATTGAGCTGGAACAAGCACCAGATGGAGAACTACCACAAGCAACCATGAGGAACTCAATCATGCCAACTACCACAGACAACAAAGATGCAGAGTCACCACAACTAGAGCTGAAAGCCTTACCACCCAGCTTGAAATATGCATATATGGGTGCTAACAACACTTACCAGTAATCATAAATTCAAGTCTGAGTAAGGAACAAGAAGAGGAACTTATCCAAATGCTGAGGTAACACAAAGATACCATAGGCTGGACACTTGCAGATTTAAAGGGGATCAGTCCTTCAATGTGTATGCATAAGATCTTATTTCAAGAGGATGCCAAACCCTTAAGACAACAACAAAGGAGGCTGAACCCAACTATGACTGAAGTGGTTCAGAAAGAAGTGCTGAAATTGTGGCAAGCAGGGGTGATCTACCCCATCTCAAACAGCCCTTGGGTAAGCCCAGTGCAAGTAGTCCCTAAAAAGGGAGGGATCACTGTTGTTGCAAATGAGAAGAATGAATTGATACCCACAAGGACAGTGACCGGATGGCGTATGTGCATTGACTACCAGAAACTTAATGAAGCCACCCGGAAGGATCACTTTCCCCTACCCTTCATGGACCAGATGCTTGAGAGATTGGCAGGACATGAGTATTATTATTTCTTGGATGGATATTCGGGCTATAACCAAATTGTTGTAGACCCCAAAGATCAGAAAAAAACTTCATTTACTTGTCCATATGGTATTTTTGCTTATAGGAAAATGCCCTTTGGATTGTGCAATGCATCTACAACATTTCAAAGGTGCATGCTCTCCATTTTTTCAGATATGATTGAGAAGTTCATAGAAGTATTTATGGATAACTTCTCTGTGTTTAGGAACTCATATTCTGATTGTCTATACCATCTTGCTCTTCTGCTTAAAAGGTGTCAAGAGACCAACCTGGTTTTAAACTAGGAAAAGTGCCATTTTATGGTGACTGAAGAGGTGGTTCTTGGTCACAAGATTTCAAAAGATGGTATAGCAGTAGACAAGGCAAAAGTGGAAGTAATTGAAAAATTACCTCCACCCTGCAATGCCAAAGCAATCAGAAGCTTCTTGGGACACGCTGGGTTCTATAGGAGGTTTATTAAAGATTTTTTAAAGATTACAAAACCCCTTAGCAACCTACTTGTCTCAAATACTCCTATTGTTTTTGATAGAGAATGCATGGTAGCCTTTGATGAACTCAAAAAGAAACTCTCCTCTACACCTATTATAGCTCCACCAAGCTAGGATCTTCCCTTTGAATTAATGTGTGATGCATCTAATTTTGCTGTTGGTGCTGTTCTAGAACAGAGGAAAGACAAGCTAGTACATGTTATTTACTATGCTAGCAATGTCCTTAATGAGAATCAAAGGAACTATACCACCACGGAGAAAGAACTTTTAGCCATAGTTTTTGCTTTTGATAAGTTTAGATCATATCTCATTGGCTCAAAAATAATTGTGTTCACTGATCATGCAGTACTCAAATACTTGCTTACCAAACAAGAATCTAAGCCCAGACTAATAATGTGGATCCTGCTACCCCAAGAATTTGATATTGAGATTAAAGATAGGAGCGGAGCAGAGAACAAGGTAGCTGACCACCTCTCAAGGATCCCACAAGGAGAAGAAATGCAGCAAGTAGCAGTAAATGAAAGCTTTCCTGATGAACAATTGATGATGATTCGAATAGCCCCTTGGTTTGCAGACATAGCTAACTTCAAGGCTATTGGGGAGCTACCAACTAACATCAATAAGCACATGAGGAGGAAGCTAATCAAGGATGCCAAACACTACATCTGGGATGACCCCTATTTGTTCAAAAAGTGTACTGATGGTGTCCTAAGAAGGTGTATATCCCATGAAGAAGGGCAGGAAGTGTTATGGCAGTGCCATGGATCAACATATGGGGGTCACTTTAGTGGAGAAAGGACAGCAGCAAAAGTGCTTCAATCCGGATTTTACTGGCCAATAGTGTTTAAGGATGCCAAGGAAATGGTGTCAAGGTGTGATGAATGTCAAAGAGCTGGTAATCTAACCAAGAGGAATGAGATGCCACAGCAATACAAACTAGAGCTGGAGCTATTTGATGTATGGGGGATAGATTTCATGGGACCCTTCCCAACCTCCTACTCAAATAGCTACATATTAGTGGCGTTGATTATGTTTCAAGATGGGTAGAAAGCAATCGCCACTGCAACGAATAACAACAAAGTTGTGATAAGCTTCTTGAGAAGGAATATCTTCAACAAATTTGGAGTTCCCAGAGCTCTCATTAGTGATGAAGGGTCACACATCTACAACAAACAACTGGAAGCACTCCTTCTCAGATATGGAGTCAAACACAAAGTGGCAACTCCATACCACCCACAGACCAACGGGCAAGCCGAGATCTCCAATAGAGAGCTAAAACAAATCTTCAAGAAAACTGTTGGAAGCTCAGTTAAGGACTGGTCTAAGAAGCTAGACGATGCTCTATGGGCCTACAGGACAGCCTTCCCCATTGGGATGTCACCATACCAACTGGTATTCAGTAAGGCATGCCACTTGCCAGTTGAACTGGAGCATAGAGCCTTCTGGGCTCTAAAAGAACTGAATTTTGATGAGCAAGCTACTGGAGAAAAGAGATTAATGCAACTCAATGAACTGGAAGAGTTTAGAAATCAAGCATATGAGAATGCAAAAATCTACAAAGAGAACACAAAAAGGTGGCATGACCAAAAGATAGCAAGAAGGGAGTTCACTGAAGGACATAAGGTGTTACTTTACAACTTAAGACTCAAGTTCTTCCTTGGAAAACTCAAGTCTCGATGGTCAGGACCTTTCACTATACTCAAAGTGTTTCCCTATGGTCATGTGGAGCTCATGAAGGACAAGACTCAGAGAACTTTTTCTGTCAATGGCCATAGACTCAAACACTACTTGGGAGGCTCCTTGGAGGAGAAGAGAGTGAGCTACAAGCTCAACTAAAAATGAAGGAATGTCAAGCTAATGACAATAAAGAAGCGCTAGTTGGGAGGCACCCCAACACTTTATCCTTTTTTGATTTAATTGCTTTTCTTAGAAGTAGCTTAAATTCTGTTGCTTTAGATACTTTAATTTTCAGTAATTAGGATTGGTTTACAATTGTAGATTAGGAAGTTTGATATTAGCTTTGATAGTTAGATTTTCTTTACACTCTCTTATTTCTTTCTATTTGGTAGTTGCAACTTGATGAATGCATAACTAATGATGAGTGAATGGGCTGAGAACTAGCTAAAGTGCTAAGTTTGGTGTGGCCTCTCACCACTTAATCTAGGCTTACAAACAATTAACAGTTGATTTTGAAGAGTAAGTCCAGAGATTAAGTTTGGTGTGGCCACCACCAATGATTACATAGCAGCCCAAGTCACCCAATTTGAAAGCACTTAATGCTTTGGGTAAGAACATAAACGTGATTTAATGAGTTCAGAGGAGTTAGAATCAAAAGAAAATGAAAAGATTGATGTTATTCTACTCTTATGAACACATTAAATACACAATGATGAAATCAATTTATTAAGATGCCAAAGAATTAAGTTTGGTGTCCCAAGGGACACCTATAAATTGTAATCCAATTTATTCTTGATGAGAAGGAATGTGAAGGGGTTCTTTTGTCATTACTAATGGGTTCAGTTTCAATTTCAGGAGAGAAGATAGGGCCCACATGGTAAACAACTCACAAAACAAGGAAGTCAAAGTGTACTTGCACCTTGGAACTCAACACACGCAGAAGACACTGTGAGAAAAGAGTTGGTGCCTCTTCCCACGCTAGGCGCCACTTCCAAAAGTAGAAAAAATTTAATCCCTTTTATTTCCCACCCTTCGAACCGCATCATTCACCTATTATAAAAGCTTCACTCCCCATCTCCTCTCCCACTTCAACAACCCCTACACCCCTCACCTTCGCTTCTCTTTTCATCTTCTACTATCCCTTACTTTCTTTTTTCTTGATTAGGACAATCAAGTCCTAAGTTTGGTGTTGGAGCAAAACCTTGTTTTGCCTTCTCTTTCTTTCAACCCCCAATTTTTTACACTCTCTCAACCTAATGGCACCACCAAAAAGCTCAGCCCGTAAGAAAAGAAGAAACAAGGAACCAACCTCTGGATCCTCAAGCTCTTTTAATGACTACAAGTTCCTCTCTGCATTCAACCAAAATCAATTCTATGGTTGGGTGAGTGAGAGGGAAATCATTCTAGAAGTTGGGTTTTAACTAGGGAGGAATAAGCATATTGAAATCAACATTGAGATCGAACAGAGGGGTTAGTCACTTCTATGCAACCCACCAAGGAAAGTGGTAGAAAGCTTGGTGAGGGAATTCTATGCCAATGCAGTACCTCAACCATGGCAACAATATGACTACATTAGCTGTGTAAGGGGGAAGTCCATTGACTACAGCCCTTCTAGCATAGAAAGAATGCTAATGGTGAAGAGGACAAGATCCACTCGGAGCTTTGAAGAGAGAATGCAGCAGCAAGACACTGGGTTTGACGAAATCCTGAATGAAATTTGTGTGATGAATGTGCGTTGGATAAATGACAAAGATGGGATACCCAACTAATTGAGGAGAAGAGATTTGAGCCCCCAAGTTAGAGGGTGGCTAGAATTTGTGAGGAGGTCCCTAATCCTCACATCCAACACTTCAGAGGTGACCAAGGAGAGAGCTGTGCTCATCTACAGCATCATGAGAGGAGAAAACATCAATGTGGGGGAGATGATCGCCAACAACATCAACAAAGTGCTGAAAAGCACCAATGACAACACAAGGTTGGTATTCCCTAGCATTATACAGAGGCTGTGTGATGAGGCTGGAGTTGAAAAGATCATTGATGAAGTGCTTGTGAAGCAAGACAAGTTCATAACCGCCAAAAAGATGGCCAAAGTGGTGACTGTCCACCCACTCAACAGGGCTAGAGAACGAAGAGCCCATGCTCATGAACCACAACAACAACAAGAAGAGGAAGAGGCAGAAGAGTAACCTCACTTCCTGGCACTTTAACCACCACCACAATACCAATATCAAAAATTTCCAGAGGGATTCAACTGAGAGCAATTGCAAGGAGATGTACACCAAATGAAGGGAGACCTACACCACTTGAGGAGGATCTCAATCAATTCAAGGAGACTCAGCAACAACAATAGAGCCAAGTCAACTAGAACATTCAGTAACTCCAAGGGATTTGGGAGCATATGAGGAAGGAGCAGCAAGAACAATTTGATTAGAGAGAGGTGCGAAGTGCACTAGACAAAATAACAGAGCAATGCAAGTGGCAACAGAGGAACTTGGCTAAATTCAGAAATCTCTATGATGCCAGGACCATATCCAGGAGAGTATGACATCAACACACAAGCCAAGTTGAATCACTTGTGTAACGCTGTAGCCGCTCTAAACCCAGGATACCCAACCTTCATGCGAGGGATGGAAGAGCTAAGTGCAAGACAAGAAGAAATCCTAGCAAAACAAAAGAAAGATGAAAGGAATTATGGTGCACGAAATTGTGATCATCAATGGTGCCATCAACATGATACGCTCAATTGCAATCTCAACTCTTTATCACAACTTCGCACAACTAACCAGCAAGTGCACTGGGTCGTCCAAGTAATAAACCTTACGCGAGTAAGGGTCGATCCCACGGAGATTGTTGGTATGAAGCAAGCTATGGTCACCTTGTAAATTTTAGTCAGGCGAATTCAAATGGTTATAGATGATTTATGAATAACGCATAGAATAAAGATAGAGATACTTATGTAATTCATTGGTGAGAACTTCAGATAAGCGTATGGAGATGCTTTGTCCCTTCCGTCTCTCTGCTTTCCTACTGTCTTCTTCCAATCCTTCTTACTCCTTTCCATGGCAAGCTGTATGTTTGGCATCACTGTTGTCAATGGCTACAGTCCCGTCCTCTCAGTGAAAATGTTCAACACACTCTGTCACAGCACGGCTAATCATCTATCGGTTCTCAATCAGGTTGGAATAGAATCCAGTGATTCTTTTGCGTCTGTCACTAACACCCAGCCTTCAGGAGTTTGAAGCTCGTCACAGTCATTCAATCCTTGAATCCTACTCAGAATACCACAGACAAGGTTTAGACCTTTCGGATTCTCTTGAATGCCGCCATCAATTCTAGCTTATACCACAAAGATTTCGTTTAAGGGATCCAAGAGATATCCACTCAATCTAAGGTAGAACGGAGGTGGTTGTCAGGCACACGTTCATAGGTGAGAATGATGATGAGTGTCACGGATCATCACATTCATCAAGTTGATGAACAAGTGATATCTTAGAACAAGAATAAGCTGAATTGAATAGAAGAACAATAGTAATTGCATTGATACTTGAGGTACAGTAGAGCTCCACACCTTAATCTATAGTGTGTAGAAACTCCACCGTTGAAAATACATAAGAACAAGGTTCAGGCATGGCCGTGAGGCCAGCCCCCAAAACATGATCAAAAGATTCAAAGATCTAAAGATGATCTAAGAACTAGACGTCCAAAGATGAAAATACAATAGTAAAAGGTCCTATTTGTAGAGAACTAGTAGCCTAGGGTTTACAAAAATGAGTAAATGACATAAAAATCCACTTCTGGGCCCACTTGGTGTGTGCTTGGGCTGAGCATTGAAGCTTCTATGTGTAGAGACTTTTCTTGGAGTTAAACGCCAGCTTTTGTGCCAGTTTGGGCGTTTAACTCCCATTCTTGTGCCAGTTCCGGCGTTTAACGCTGGGCAGTTTTGAGTTGATTTGGAACGCCGGTTTGGGCCATCAAATATCGGGCAAAGTATGGACTTTATACATTGCTGGAAAGCCCAGGATGTCTACTTTCCAACGCAGTTGAGAGCGCACCAATTGGGCTTCGGTAGCTCCAGAAAATCCACTTCGAGTGTAGGGAGGTCAGAATCCAACAGCATCTGCAGTCCCTTTCAGCCTCTGAATCAGATTTTTGCTCAGGTCCCTCAATTTCAGCCAAAAAATACCTGAAATCACAGAAAAACACACAAACTCATAGGAAAGTCCAGAAAAGTGAATTTTAACTAAAAACTAATAAAAATATCATAAAAAACTAACTAAAACATACTAAAAACATACTGAAAACAATGCCAAAAAGCATATAAATTATCCGCTCATCACAACACCAAACTTAAATTGTTGCTTGTCCCCAAGAAACTGAAAATCAAATAAGATAAAAAGAAGAGAATATGCAATGAATTCCAAAAACATGTATGAAGATCAGTATTAATTAGATGAGCGGGGCTTTTAGCTTTTTGCCTCTGAACAGTTTTGGCATCTCACTCTATTCTTTGAAATTCAGCATGATTGGCTTCTATAGGAACTCAGAATCCAGATAGTGTTATTGATTCTCCTAGTTGAGTGTGATGATTCTTGAACACAACTACTTTATGAGTCTTGGCCGTGGCCCAAAGCACTCTGTCTTCCAATATTACCACCGGATACATACATGCCACAAACACATAACTGGGTGAACCATTTTAGATTGTGACTCAGCTTTGCTAGAGTCCCCACTTAGAGGTGTCCAGGGTTCTAAAGCACACTCTTTTTGCCTTGGATCACAACTTTATTATTTTTTTCTTTTTTTTTCTTTTTTTTTCTTTTTTTTTTGTTTTTTTTGTATTCACTGCTTTTTCTTGCTTCAAGAATCATTTTTTTGATTTTTCAGATCCTCAGTAACATGTCTCCTTTTTATCATTCTTTCAAGAGCCAATCATTCATGAACAACAAATTCAAAAGACATATGCACTGTTCAAGCATACATTCAGAAACCAAAATATTGCCACCACATCAAAATAATTAATCTGTTATAAAATTCAAAATTCATGCAATTCTTCTCTTTTTCAATTAAGAACATTTTTCATTTAAGAAAGGTGATGGATTTAGAGGACATTCATAACTTTAAGGCATAGACACTAAGACACTAATGATCATAAGACACAAACATGGATAAACATAAGCATAAAATTCAAAAACCAGGAAAATAAAGAACAAGGAGATTAAAGAACGGGTCCACCTTAGTGATGGCGGCTTGTTCTTCCTCTTGAAGATCTTATGGAGTGCTTGAGCTCCTCAATGTCTCTTCCTTGCCTTTGTTGCTCCTCTCTCATGATTCTTTGATCTTCTCTAATTTCATGGAGGAGGATGGAATGTTCTTGGTGCTCCACCCTTAGTTGTCCAATGTTGGAACTCAATTCTCCTAGGGAGGTGTTGATTTGCACCCAATAGTCTTGTGGAGGAAAGTGCATCCCTTGAGGTATCTCAGGGATTTCATGATGAGTGGGATCTCTTGTTTGCTCCATCCTTTTCTTAGTGATGTGCTTGTCCTCATCAATGAGGATGTCTCCCTCTATGTCAATTCCAACTGAATAACAGAGGTGACAAATGAGATGAGGAAAGGCTAACCTTGCCAAGGTAGAGGACTTGTCCGCCACCTTATAAAGTTCTTGGGCTATAACCTCATGAACTTCTACTTCCTCTCCAATCATGATGCTATGAATCATGATAGCCCGGTCTATAGTAACTTTGGACCGGTTGCTAGTGGGAATGATTGAGCGTTGGATAAACTCCAACCATCCCCGAGCCACGGGCTTGAGGTCATGCCTTCTCAGTTGAACTGGCTTCCCTCTTGAATCTCTCTTCCATTGAGCGCCCTCTTCACAAATGTCTATGAGGACTTGGTCCAACCTTTGATCAAAGTTGACCCTTCTAGTGTAAGGGTGTTCATCTCCTTGCATCATGGGCAAGTTAAATGCCAACCTTACATTTTTTGGACTGAAATCTAAACAATTCCCCCGAACCATTGTAAGCCAATTCCTTGGGTTCGGGTTCACACTTTGATCATGGTTCTTGGTGATCCATGCGTTGGCATAGAACTCTTGAACCATTAAGATTCTGACTTGTTGAATGGGGTTGGTAAGAACTTCCCAACCTCTTCTTTGGATCTCATGTCGGATCTCCGGATATTCACTCTTTTTAAGTTTGAAAGGGACCTCAGGGATCACCTTCTTCATGGCCACAACTTCATAGAAGTGGTCTTGATGCATCCTTGAGATGAATCTCTCCATCTCCCATGACTCGGAGGTGGAAGCTTTTGCCTTCCCTTTCCTCTTTCTAGAGGTTTCTCCGGCCTTAGGTGCCATAAATGGTTATGGAAAAACAAAAAGCAATGCTTTTACCACACCAAACTTAGAAGGTTTACTCGTCCCCGAGCAAAAGAAGAAAGAAGAGAGTAGAAGAAGAAGAAATAGAGGAGATAGAGGAGGCTTTGTGGTTCGGCCATGGGGGATAAGTAGTGTTTAGGTTGTGTGAAAATGAAGGAGTGAAGATAGGTTTATATAGGGGTGGAGAGAGGGGTAGGGTTCAGCCATTATGGGTGGGTTTGGGAGGGAAAATGGTTTGAATTTGAATGGTGAGGTAGGTGGGGTTTTATGAAAGATGGATGTGAGTGGTGAAGAGAATAGTGGGATTTGATAGGTGAGGGGTTTTTGGGGAAGAGGTGTTGAGGTGATTAGTGAATGGGTGAAGAAGAAGAGAGAGTGGTGGGGTAGGTGGGGATCCTGTGGGGTCCACAGATCCTGAGGTGTCAAGGATAATTCATCCCTGCACCAAGTGGTGAGCAAAAATGCTGTTTATGCCAATTCTGGCGTTAAACGCCGGGATAGTGCCCATTTCTGGCGTTTAACGCCAGCTTCTTGCCCTTTTCTAGCGTTTAACGCCAGTCTGGTGCCCCTTTCTGGCGTTAAACGCCTAGAATGGTGCCAGACTAGGCGTTAAACGCCCAATTATTGCCCTTACTGGTGTTTAAACGCCAGCAAGGTTTTTCTCTAGGGTGTGCTATTTTTCTTTCTGTTTTTTATTCTATTTTTTCTTTTTCTATTGATTTTGTGACTTTCCATGATCATCAACCTATAGAAAACATAAAATAACAAAGGAAAATAGATAAATATAACATTGGGTTGCCTCCCAACAAGCACTTCTTTAATGTCAGTAGCTTGACAATGGGCTCTCATGGAGCCCCACAGATGCTCAGAGCAATATTGGAACCTCCCAACACCAAACTTAGAGTTTGAATGTGGGGGTTCAACACCAAACTTAGAAGTTTGTTGTGGCCTCCCAACACCAAACTTAGAGTTTGACTGTGGGGGCTCTGTTTGTAAGGTATCACCGTTGTCAATGGCTACATCCCATCCTCTCAATAAAAATGGTGCAAATGCTCTATCATAGCACGGCTAATCATCTGTCGGTTCTCGATCATGTCAGAATAGAATCCATTAATTCTTTTGCGTCTGTCACCACGCCCAAAAATCGCGAGTTTGAAGCTCGTCACAGTCATTCAATCCTTGAATCCTACTCGAAATACCATAGAAAATGTTTAGACTTTCTGGATTCTCAAGAGTGGCCGCCAAAGGGTTCTAGCTTATACCACGAAGATTCTGATCAAGGAATCCAAGAGATACGCGCTCGGTCTAAGGTAGAACGGAAGTGGTTGTCAATCACGCGTTCATAAGGACGGATGATGATGAGTGTCACAGATCATCACATCCATCAGGTTGAAAGGTAGCGAATATCTTAGAATAAGAATAAGCATGAATTGAATAGAAAAAAGTAGTACTTTGCATTAAAACTCGAGGTACAGCAGAGCTCCACACCTTAATCTATGGTGTGTAGAAACTCCACCGTTGAAAATACATAAGTGATGGTCCAGGCATGGTCGAATGGCCAGCCCCCATGAATGATCAAAAGACCGAATGGTCAAAAGACTAAATAGTCAAAGACTAGATCCCAAGATGTCTAATACAATAGTAAAATGTCCTATTTATACTAGACTAGTTAATAGGGTTTACAGAAATGAGTCTAAATGCAGAAATCCACTTCCGGGGCCCACTTTGGTGTGTGCTTGGGCTGAGCTTGAGCTTTACACGTGCAGAGACTTCTTTTGGAGTTAAACGCCAAGTTGTAACGTGTGTTTGGCGTTTAACTCTAGTTTGTGACGTGTTTCTGGCGTTTTACTCCAGAATGCAGCATGGAACTGGCGTTGAACGCCAGTTTTCGTCGTCTAAACTCGAACAAAGTATGGACTATTATATATTGCTGAAAAGCTCTGGATGTGTACTTTTCAACGCCGTTGAGAACGCGCCATTTGGATTTCTGTAGCTCAAGAAAATGTATTTTGAGTGTAGGGTGGTCAGAATCCAACAGCATCAGCAGTCCTTTGTCAGCCTCCTATCAAATTTTTGCTCAGGTCCCTCAATTTCAGCCAGAAAATACTTGAAATCACAGAAAAATTACACAAACTCATAGTAAAGTCCAGAAATGTGAATTTAGCATAAAAACTAATGAAAACATCCCTAAAAGTAGCTAGATCCTACTAAAAACTACCTAAAAACAATGCCAAAAAGCGTATAAATTATCCTATTTTTGCTAAAAACTACCTAAAAACAATGGAAAAGGCTTGTTATTGCTAAGCCTGTTTCGTCCACCATTATTAAAGCTTTGTTGAGGCTTTTATTGATCCTTCCATGAGAAGTTTAGATGATTTCTCCATGAAAAATTATAGGTGTTTCCATAAGGTTCACCCATGTAATTTACCTCTGCCGTTGCAGGATTTTCAGGATCATAAGCTTCTTCTTCAGAAGATGCCTCTTTAGTACTGTTGGATGCATTTTGCCATCCATTCAGACTTTGAAAAATCATGTTGACTTGCTGAGTCAACATTTTGTTCTGAGCCAATATGGCATTCAAATCATCAATTTTAAGAACTCCCTTCCTCTGAGGCGTCCCATTACTCACAGAATTCCTCTCAAAAGTGTACATGAATTGGTTATTTGCAACCATGTCAATAAGTTCTTGAGCTTCTGCAGGCATTTTCTTTAGGTGAATGGATCCACCTGCAGAATGGTCCAGTGACATCTTAGAGAACTCAGATAGACTATAATAGAATATATCCAAAATGGTCTACTCTGAAAGCATGTCAGAAGGACATCTTTTGGTCATTTGCTTGTATCTTTTCCAAGCTTCATATAGGGATTCACCATCTTTTTGCTTGAAGGTCTGAATATCCACTCTAAGCTTGCTCAGCTTTTGAGGAGGAAGAACTTAGCCAAGAAGGTCGTGACCAGATTATCCCAAGAGTTCAGGCTATCTTTAAGTTGTGAGTCCAACCATGTTCTAGCTTTGTCTCTTACAGCAAAAGGGAAAAGTATGAGCCTGTAGACTTCAGAATCTACTCCATTAATCTTAACAGTCTCACAGATTTGCAAGAATTCAGTTAAAAACTGATAGGGCTCTTTTGATAGAAGTCCATGAAACTTGTAGTTCTATTGCATTAGGGCAACTAGTTGAGGCTTCAGCTCAAAATTATTTGCTCCAATGGCAGGGATTGAGATGCTTCTTCCATCAAATTTGGAAGCAAGTGTAGTATAATCACCAAGCATCCTCCTTGCATTATTATTTTCGGCTACCATCTCCTCTTCCTTTTCGAAAATTTCTGTAAGGTTGTCTCTGGATTGTTGTTATTTAGCTTCTCTTAGTTTCCTCTTCGGAGTCCTTTCAGGTTTCGGATCTATTTCAACAAGAATATTCTTGTCCTTGCTCCTGCTCATATGAAAAAGAATGGAACAGAAAATAATAATAGGGATTCTCTTTACCACAGTAGAGAGATTCCTTTATGTTAGTAGAAGAAGAAAAGAAAAAAAGAAGAAAAAGGTAAGAATCCAAACACAAGGGAGAAGAGTAAGTTCGAATTCTTGAGTAGAAGAGAGGTGTTAGAAGATAAATAAATAGATAGAAGAAGATGAGAGAGGGGAGTTTTCGAAAATTAATTTTGAAAAAGGGGTTAGTGATTTTCAAAAATTAAGAGAAGAAATAAAATTAAAACTAAAATTTGAAACAATTAGTTAATTAAGAAAATTTTGAAAAAGAGGGAAGTGATTTTCAAAAATTAGAAGGAGAAAAGTAGTTAGGTGGTTTTGAAAAAGATAAAAAACAAACAAAAAGTCAATTAGTTAGTTGAGAAAGATTTGAAAATTAATTTTGAAAAGATAAGAAGTTAGAGAAGATATTTTTGAAATTAAATATTTGAAAAAGATAAAAAGATATAAAAGATATTTTGAAAAAGATTTGATTTTTAAAATTGAAATTAATTACTTGACTAACAAGAAACTAAAAGATATGATTCTAGAATTTAAAGATTGAACCTTTCTTAACAGGAAAGTAACAAACTTCAAATTTTTGAATCAATCACATTAATTGTTAGTAAAGTTTTTGAAAATCATGAAATAAAGATAAGAAAAAGATTTTGAAAATCAATTTAAAATTATTTTCTAAAAAATATAAAAGAAAAATGAAAAAGATTTGAATTTTGAAAAGATAAGATTTTTAAAATTGAAATCTTGACTTGACTAACAAGAAACAACTAATTTTAAAAATTTTTGACTAAGTCAACCCATAGATTTCGAATTTTTGAGTAAAATAAGGAAAATATATTTTTTTATTTTTAAATTTTTAATGATGAGAGAGAAAAACACAAAAATGACCTAAAACATGAAAATTTTGGATCAAAACCAATGATGCATGCAAGAACACTATGAATGTCAATATGAACACCAAGAACACTTTGAAGATCAAGATGAACATCAAG
Organism: Arachis stenosperma; assembly: GCF_014773155.1. Classification (NCBI taxonomy): domain Eukaryota; kingdom Viridiplantae; phylum Streptophyta; class Magnoliopsida; order Fabales; family Fabaceae; genus Arachis; species Arachis stenosperma. Next base: position 105,156,550 of record NC_080380.1, on the reverse strand, counting down.
ACTTATTTTTGAAAAATTTTCAAGAAAAGAAAAATATGCAAGATACCAAACTTAGAACTTTTCAATGCTTAGACACTATGAATGCAAGAATGCATATGAAAAAAAAAAAACAAAAAACAAGAAACTTTAAAGAACAAACAAGAAGACTTGTCAAGAACAACTTGAAGATCATGAAGAACACATGCATGAATTTTCGAAAAATGCAAAAGTTTTTAAAACATGCAATTGACACCAAACTTAAAAATTGACAATAGACTCAAACAAGAAACACAAAATATTTTTGGTTTTTATTTTTTATGATTTTTATAAATTTTTTTGTATTTTCCAAAATTATTTTCTTGAAAAACGAAAACAAAGAAAAAAATTTCGAAAAAATTTTGAAAACTTTTTGGAAAACAAAATAAGAAGAAAATTATCTAATCTGAGCAACAAGATAAACCGTCAGTTGTCCAAACTCGAACAATCCCCGGTAACGGCGCCAAAAACTTAGTGCACGAAATTGTGATCATCAACAATGGCGCCAAAAACTTGGTAGCGCTCTTAAACATGAATCACACTTTGTCACAACTCCGCACAACTAACCAGCAAGTGCACTGGGTCGTCCAAGTAATAAACCTTACGTGAGTAAGGGTAGATCCCACGGAGATTGTTGGTATGAAGCAAGCTATGGTCATCTTGTAAATCTTAGTTAGGCGGATTCAAATGGTTATAATGGTTTTCGAAAATAATAATAAATAAAACATAAAATAAGGAAAGAGATACGTATGTAAATCATTGGTGGGAATTTCATATAAGTGTATGGAGATGCTTTGTTCCTGTTGAATCTCTGCTTTCTTACTGCTTTCATCCAATCATTCTTACTCCTTTCCATGGCAAGTTGTATGTAGGGCATCACCGTTGTCAATGGCTACATCCCATCCTCTCAGTGAAAATGGTCCAAATGCTCTGTCACAGTACGACTAATCATCTGTCGGTTCTCGATCATGTCGGAATAGAATCCATTGATTTTTTTGCGTCTGTCACCATGCCCAACAATTGCGAGTTTGAAGCTCGTCACAGTCATTCAATCCTTGAATCCTACGTGGAATACCACAGACAAGGTTTAGACTTTCCGGATTCTCAATAGTGGCCGCCAAAGGGTTCTAGCTTATACCACGAAGATTCTGATCAAGGAATCCAAGAGATATGCGCTCGGTCTAAGGTAGAACGGAGGTGGTTGTCAATCACGCGTTCATAAGGACGGATGATGATGAGTGTCACAGATCATCACATCCATCAGGTTGAAAGGTAGCGAATATCTTAGAATAAGAATAAGCATGAATTGAATAGAAAACAGTAGTACTTTGCATTAAAACTCGAGGTACAACAGAGCTCCACACCTTCATCTATGGTGTGTAGAAACTCCACCGTTGAAAATACATAAGTGATGGTCCAGGCATGGCCGAATGGCCAGCCCCCATGAATAATCAAAAGACCAAATGGTCAAAAGACTAAACAGTCAAAGACTAGATCCCAAGATGTCTAATACAATTGTAAAATGTCCTATTTATACTAGACTAGTTACTAGGGTTTACAGAAATGAGTCTAAATGCAAAAATCCACTTCCGGGGCCCACTTTGGTGTGTGCTTGAGCTGAGCTTGAGCTTTACACGTGCAGAGGCTTCTTTTGGTGTTAAACGCCAAGTTGTAACGTGATTTTGGCATTTAACACTGGTTTGTGACGTGTTTCTGGCGTTTTACTCCAGAATGCAGCATGGAACTGGCGTTGAACGCCAATTTGCATCGTCTAAACTCGAGCAAAGTATGGACTATTATATATTGCTGGAAAACTCTGGATGTCTACTTTCCAACGCCGTTGAGACCACGCCATTTGGAGTCTTGTAGCTCCAGAAAATCTATTTCGCGTGTAGGGAGGTCAGAATTTAACAACATCAGTAGTCCTTTATCAGCCTCCTATCAGATTTTTGCTCAGGTCCCTCAATTTCAGCCATAAAATACCTGAAATCACAGAAAAAAAACACAAACTCATAGTAAAGTCCAGAAATGTGAATTTAGCATCAAACTAATAAAAATATCCCTAAAAGTAGCTAGATCCTACTAAAAACTACCTAAAAACAATGCCAAAAAGCGTATAAATTATCCGCTCTTCATTTACTCACATTGATTTGCTTGGGATAAGCAAAGCTTAAGTTTGGTGTTGTGATGACTTGCATCATCTACCTTTTGTTCTTGCATAAAGAAGACCATAAAAGAGCATAAATCTCATTTGATCAGTACAATTCATGCATTATTTGATGAATATTATGGTACACTACTTTGAGATGAGTTGTGCTGAATTTCAGATGAAAAAGGGCATCAAAAATGGGAAGAAGACAAACAAGAAGCTGGGCGTGTGAAACTGCCGTGCCACTTGGGAGCAAACACCACAAAAATGCACTGGCGTGGCACGCTAGGAGCTAGACGTGGCACGCCAGTACTCAAGTCCAGAGAAGAAGTCCAAGCAGAAGTGTATGGGTGTAGCACGCCAGGGAATGGGCATGGCACGCTAGTACAAAATTCTAGAAAGCAAAATGGAAGACACAAAAGGGGCGTGGCACGCCATGTTGGGCGTGGCACGCCTGACTCATCAACTACTATGGGCGTGCCACTTGAGCAACTGAGAATCCTTCAATGGAAGAGGTGAATTACATGGGAGAATCCTATGGAAACACCTATAATCCTTCATGGAGGAATCATCCAAATCTCTCATGGAAGGATCAACAAAGACCTCAACAAGGTTTCAACAACAATAATGGTGGAAGAAACAGGTTTAGCAATGGCAAGCCTTTTACATCATCTTCTCAGCAACAGACAGAGAATTCTAAGCAGAACCACTCTGACTTAGCAACCATGGTCTCTGATCTAATCAAAACCACTCAAAGTTTCATGATTAAAACAAGGTCCTCCATTAGGACTTTGGAGGCACAAGTGAGACAGCTGAGCAAGAAAATTACTGAACTCCCTCCTAGTACTCTTCCAAGCAATACAGAAGAGAATCCAAAAGGAGAGTGCAAGGCCATCAACATGGCCGAACTTGGAGAGGAGGTAGAGGCAGTGAGCGCCACTGAGGAAGACCTCAATAGACATCCACTGGCCTCCAATGAGTTCCCTAATGAGGAACCATGGGAATCTGAGGCTCACACTGAGACCATAGAGATTCCATTGGATTTACTTCTGCCATTCATGAGCTCTGATGAGTATTCTTCCTTTGAAGAGGACGAATATGTCACTGAAGAGCAAGTTGCTAAATACCTTGGAGCAATCATGAAGCTAAATGACAAGTTATTTGGTAATGAGTCTTGGGAGGATGAATCCCCTTTGCTCACCAAAGAACTGGATGACTTGTCTAGGCAGAGATTACCTCAAAAGAGACAGGACCCTGGAAGGTTCTCAATACCTTGTACCATAGGCACCATGACCTTTAAGAAGGCTTCGTGTGACTTAGGGTCAAGCATAAACCTCATGCCTCTCTCTGTAATGAAGAAGCTAGAGATCTTTGAGGTGCAAGCTGCAAGAATCTTACTAGAGATGGCAGACAATTCAAGAAAATAAGCTTATGGACATGTAGCGGATGTTCTAGTAAAGATTGAAGACCATTACATCCCTGCTTATTTCATAGTCCTAGAGACTGGGAAGTGCATGGATGAATCCATCATCCTTGGCAGACCCTTCCTAGCCACAGCAAAGGCTGTGATTGATCTGGACAGAGGAGAATTGATCATTCAAGTGAATGAAGAATCCTTTGTGTTTAAGGCTCAAGGATATCCCTCTGTTACCATGGAGAGGAAGCATGAAGAGCTTCTCTCAAAACAGAGTCAAACAGAGCCCCCACAGTCAAACTCTAAGTTTGGTGTTGGGAGGCCACAACCAACTTCTAAGTTTGGTGTTGAACCCACACATTCAAACTCTAAGTTTGGTGTTGGGAGGTTCCAACAATGCTCTGAGTATCTGTGAGGTTCCATGAGAGCCCACTGTCAAGCTACTGACATTAAAGAAGCGCTTGTTGGGAGGCAACCCAATGTTATATTTATCTATTTGTCTTTGTTATTTTATGTTTTCTGTAGGTTGATGATCATGGGAAGTCACAAAAGCAATTGAAAAAGCAAAAACAGAATGAAAAACAGAAAGAAAAATAGCACACCCTGGAGGAAAAGCTTGCTGGCGTTTAAACGCCAGTAAGGGCAGCAAATGGGCGTTTAACGCCCAGTCTGGCACCATTCTGGGCGTTTAACGCTAGAAAGGGGCACCAGACAGGCGTTAAACGCCAGGAAAGGGCAAGAAGCTGGCGTTAAACGCCAGAAATGGGCACCTGCCCGGCGTTTAACGCCAGAATTGGCATAAAGAGCATTTTTGCTCGCCACTTGGTGCAGGAATGAATTATCCTTGACACCTCAGAATCTGTGGACCCCACAGGATCCCCACCTACCCCACCACTCTCTCTCTTCTTCACCCATTCACCAATCACCTCAACACCTCTTCCCCAAAAGCGTCTCACCTATCAAATCCCACTATTCTCTTCACCACTCACATCCATCCTTCATAAAACCCCACCTACCTCACCATTCAAATTCAAACCACTTTCCCTTCTAAACCCACCCATAATGGCCGCACCCTACCCCTCTCTCCACCCCTATATAAACCCATCTTCACTCCTTCATTTTCACACAACCTAAACACTACTTCTCTCCCTTTGGACGAACCACATAGCCTCCTCTATCTCCTCCATTTCTTCTTCTTCTACACTCTTCTTTCTTCTTTTGCTCGAGGACGAGCAAACCTTCTAAGTTTGGTGGGGTAAAAGCATTGCTTTTTGTTTTTCCATAACCATTTATGGCACCTAAGGACAGAGAAACCTCTAGGAAGAGGAATGGGAAGGCAAAAGCTTCCACCTCCGAGTCATAGAAGATGGAGAGATTCATCTCAAGGGTGCATCAAGACCACTTCTATGAAGTTGTGGCCATGAAGAAGGTGATCCCCGAGGTGCCTTTCAAACTCAAAAAGAGTGAATATCCGGAGATCCGACATGAGATCCGAAGAAGAGGTTGGGAAGTTCTTACCAACCCCATTCAACAAGTCGGAATCTTAATGGTTCAAGAGTTCTACGCCAATGCATGGATCACCAAGAACCATGATCAAAGTGTGAACCCGAACCCAAAGAACTGGCTTACAATGGTTCGGTTGAAATACTTAGATTTTAGTCCGGAAAATGTAAGGTTGGCATTCAACTAGCCCATGATGCAAGGAGATAAACACCCTTACACTAGAAGGGTCAACTTTGATCAAAGGTTGGACCAAGTCCTCATAGACATTTGTGAAGAGGGCGCTCAATGGAAGAGAGATTCAAGAGGGAAACCGGTTCAACTGAGAAGGCATGACCTCAAGCCCGTGGTTAGGGGATGGTTGGAGTTTATCCAATGCTCAATCATTCCCACTAGCAACCGGTCTGAAGTTACTATAGACCGGGCCATCATGATTCATAGCATCATGATTGGAGAGGAAGTAGAAGTTCATGAGGTTATAGCCCAAGAACTTTATAAGGTGGCGGACAAGTCCTCTACCTTGACAAGGTTAGCCTTTCCTTATCTCATTTGTCACCTCTGTTATTCAGTTGGAATTGACATAAAGGGAGACATCCTTATTGATGAGGACAAGCCCATCACTAAGAAAAGGATGGAGCAAACAAGAGATCCCACTCATCATGAAATCCCTGAGATACCTCAAGGGATGCACTTTCCTCCACAAAACTATTGGGAGCAAATCAACACCTCCCTAGGAGAATTGAGTTCCAACATGGGACAACTAAGGGTAGAGCACTAAGAACATTCCATCCTCCTCCATGAAATTAGAGAAGATCAAAGAATTATGAGAGAGGAGCAACAAAGGCAAGGAAGAGACATTGAGGAGCTCAAGCACTCCATAAGATCTTCAAGAGGAAGAACAAGCCGCCAATCACTAAGGTGGACCCGTTCTTTAATTTCTTTGTCCTTTATTTTCCTGTTTTTCGAATTTTCATGCTTATGTTTATCTATGTCTGTGTCTTATGATCACTAGTGTCTTAGTGTCTATGCCTTAAAGTTATGAATGTCCTATGAATCCATCACCTTTCTTAAATGAAAAATGTTCTTAATTGAAAAAGAGAAGAATTGCATGAATTTTGAATTTTATAACAGATTAATTATTTTGATGTGGTGGCAATATTTTGGTTTCTGAATGTATGCTTGAACAGTGCATATGTCTTTTGAATTTGTTGTTCATGAATGATTGACTCTTGAAAGAATGATGAAAAAGGAGACATGTTACTGAGGATCTGAAAAATCATAAAAATGATTCTTGAAGCAAGAAAAAGCAGTGAATATAAAAAAAACGAAAAAAAAGGGGAAAAAGAAAAATAAAAAATAATGAAGTTGTGATCCAAGGCAAAAAGAGTGTGCTTAAGAACCCTGGACACCTCTAATTGGGGACTCTAGCAAAGCTGAGTCACAATCTGAAAAGGTTCACCCAATTATGTGTCTATGGCATGTATGTATCCGGTGGTAATACTGGAAGACAGAGTGCTTTGGGCCACGGCCAAGACTCATAAAGTAGCTGTGTTCAAGAATCATCACACTAAACTAGGAGAATCAATAACACTATCTGGATTCTGAGTTCTTATAGAAGCCAATCATTCTGAATTTCAAAGGATCGAGTGAGATGCCAAAACTGTTCAGAGGCAAAAAGCTAAAAGCCCCGCTCATCTAATTAATACTGATCTTCATAGATGTTTTTGAAATTCATTGCATATTCTCTTCTTTTTATCTTATTTGATTTTCAGTTGCTTGGGGACAAGCAATAATTTAAGTTTGGTGTTGTGATGAGCGGATAATTTATACGCTTTTTGGCATTGTTTTTAGTATATTTTTAGTATGTTTTAGTTAGTTTTTATGATATTTTTATTAGTTTTTAGTTAAAATTCACTTTTCTGGACTTTACTATGAGTTTGTGTATTTTTCTGTGATTTCAGGTATTTTCTGGCTGAAATTGAGGGACCTGAGCAAAAATCTGATTCAGAGGCTGAAAAGGACTGCAGATGCTGTTGGATTCTGACCTCGCTGCACTTGATGTAAATTTTCTGGAGCTACAGAAGCCCAATTGGCGGGCTCTCAATTGTGTTAAAAAGTAGACATCCTGGGCTTTCCAGCAATGTATAATAGTCTATACTTTGCCAGAGATTTGATGGCCCAAACTGGTGTTCCAAATCAGCTCAAAACTGCCCAGCGTTAAACGTCGGAACTGGCACAAGAATGGGAGTTTAACGCCCAAACTGGCACAAAAGTTGGCGTTTAACTCCAACAAAAGTCTCTACACGAAATTGCTTCAATGCTCAGCCCAAGCACACACCAAGTGGGCCCGGAAGTGGATTTTTATGTCATTTACTCATCTTTGTAAACCCTAAGCTACTAGTTCTCTACAAATAGGACCTTACTATTGTATTTTCATCTTGGTAGCTATCTTTGAGTAGTTTTATGCTATCTTAGATCATGGGGCTGGCCTCATGGCCATGCCTAGACCTTGTTCTTATGTATTTTCAACGGTGGAGTTTCTACACACCATAGATTAAGGTGTGGAGCTCTGCTGTACCTCGAGTATTAATGCAATTACTATTGTTCTTCTATTCAATTCAGCTTGTTCTTATTCTAAGATATCACTTGTTCCTCAACTTGATGACTGTGGTGATCCGTGCCACTCATCATCATTCTCACCTATGAACGTGTGCCTGACAACCACCTCCGTTCTACCTTAGATTGAGTGGATATCTCTTGGATCCCTTAATCGAAATCTTCGTGGTATAAGCTAGAATTGATGGCGGCATTCAAGAGAATCCAGAAGGTCTAAACCTTGTGTGTGGTATTCTGAGTAGGATTCAAGGATTGAATGACCGTGACGAGCTTCAAACTCCTGAAGGCTGGGCGTTAGTGACAGACGCAAAAGAATCACTGGATTCTATTCCAACCTGATTGAGAACCGACAGATGATTAGCCGTGCTGTGACAGAGCGCGTTAAACATTTTCACTGAGAGGTGGGACTGTAGCCACTGACAAGGGTGATGCCCAACATACAGCTTGCCATGGAAAGGAGTAAGAAGGATTGGATGAAGACAGTAGGAAAGCAGAGAGACGGAAGGGGCAAAGCATCTCCATATGCTTATCTGAAATTCTCACCAATGAATTACATAAGTATCTCTATCTTTATTTTATGCTTTATTCATATATCATCCATAACCATTTGAATCTGCCTGACTGAGATTTACAAGATGACCATAGCTTGCTTCATACCAACAATCTCCGTGGGATCGACCCTTACTCGCGTAAGGTTTATTACTTGGACGACCCACTGCACTTGCTGGTTAGTTGTGCAAAGTTTTGAAATTATGTTTAGACCATGGTATTGAGCACCAAGTTTTTGGAGCCATTACCGGGGATTGTTTGAGTTGTGAAAAGTAGAGATCACAATTTCGTGCACCAATCATCCAATAGGATCTTGTGCATGCATCTTGCTGGGCTGATGCCCTTAAGATCACTTATGGACCACCCAAGAGCTGTCTTGTGTGTCCTTAGCACCTGAATTAGTGCTTTCTCTTCCTGTGGCTTTAAAGAAGAGCTTATGATCACGGGAAAATTGTTATCTTCTCCTAGAAATGCATATTTCAGGGATGGTGGTAGTGGTTTGAGCTCGGGTTTAGGAGGCTTATCCTCTTTCGAAGGAGTTTTAAGAGGTTCTTCTGTTCTCTCTAGTTCCTCCAGATCAGGCTGAACATTTTTAAAAATGTTCTCTAACTTTGATTCGAGACTCTCAGTCATATTGACCTCTTCCACCAGGGAGTCAATAATATCAGCGCTCAGGCAGTCTTTTGGTGTGTCTGGATGCTACATAGATTTGACATCATTCAACTTAAACTCATCCTCATTGACTCTCAGGGTTATCTCCCCTTTTTGGACGTCAATGAGGGTTCGTCCAGTTGCTAGGAAAGGTCTTCCTAGAATGAGAGTTGCACTCTTTTGCTCCTCCATTTCCAGCACTACAAAGTCAGTAGGAAAGGCAAATGGCCCAACCTTGACAATCATGTCCTCAATTATACCTGATGGGATTTTAATGGAGCCATCAGCAAGTTGGAGGCATATATGGGTTGGTTTAACTTCATCAGTCAAACCAAGTTTTTTGATAGTTGATGCAGGTATTAGGTTGTTACTTGCCCCAATATCACACAGAGCTGTCTTGGTACAAGCATCCTCTAATGTGCATGGTATCATAAAGCTTTCGGGATCTTTAAGCTTCTCTGGTAAGCTTTCCAGAATGACTACACTGCATTCTTTAGTGAGGAAAACTTTTTCAGTTTCTCTCCAATCCTTCTTATGACTTAAGATCTCTTTCATGAACTTAGCATAAGAGGGTATTTACTCAAGTGCCTCTGCAAACGGAATCTTTATTTTAAGAGTCCTGAGATAGTCTACAAAGCGGGCAAATTGTTTATCCTGTTCTGCTTGGCGGAGTTTCTGAGGATAAGACATCTTGGCTTTATATTCTTCAACCTTAGTTGCTGCAGGTTTACTTCCTATAGAAGTGGTTGGAGAAGCCTGCCTAAAGGGGTTGTTATCAGCACTTGCTGGTGCCTGATCCCTTAGTGGCATTTGAACACCAAAATTGGGGGCTGCGTGGGCATTTAACGCCAGATTGCCACCCTTTTCTAGCATTTGGACGCCAGAACTGGCCATCCCTTGGGCGTTTAACGCCAACTGTCCACCCTTTTTTGGCATTTGAATGCCAGGATTATTCCTCTTTGGGCTCTTACTGTCCTCAGATGGATTTTGGGTAGTGGTTTGGTTATCCTCTGTCAATTGTTCCTTTCTTGGTTTTCTGCTGCCTTGAGTCGATACATTCAATGTCTTCCCACTCCTTAATTGAACAGGTTGGCATTCTACTGTTATCTGTTTAGATAGTTGCTGTCTGGTCTGATTCAATTGTGCTTCTATATTCTTGTTAGCATTTTTAGTGGCTTGGAGCATCTCTTTAAATTCTGCTAGCTGTTTTGTTATAATAAGTAATTGCTGATTGAGTTCAACAACTTGTTCTTAAGGACTAAGTTCAGTGGATAATGCTTTAGCCTCTTCGTTCAGGGAGGACTCACTACTTAAGTACAGATGCTAATTTCTAGCAACTGTATCAATGAGCTCTTGAGCCTCTTCAATTGTCTTTCTCATGTGTATAGATCCACCAGTTGAGTGGTCTAGAGATACTTGGGCCTTTTCTGTAAGCCCGTAGTAGAAGATGTCTAACTGCACCCACTCTAAAAATATTTCTGAGGGGTATTTCCTTAGCATCCCTCTGTACCTCTCCCAGGCATTATAAAGAGATTCATTATCCTCTTGTTTAAAGCCTTGGATGTCCAGCCTTAGCTGAGTCATCCTCTTTGGAGGGAAATATTGATTCAGGAATTTGTCTGATAACTGTTTCCATGTTCTTATGCTTGCTGTGGGTTGGTTACTCAACCACCTCTTAGTTTGATCTTTTACAGCAAATGGAAACAGTAATAATCTGTAGACATCCTGATCTACTTCCTTATCACGTACTGTGTCAGCAAGTTGTAAGAACTGTGCTAGAAACTCAGTAGATTCTTCTTGTGGAAGACCGGAATACTGGCAATTTTACTGCACCATGATAATGAGCTGAGGGTTTAGCTCAAAATTGCTGGCTCTTATGGGGGGTATACAGATACTGCTCCTATATGCAGCAGTAGTGGGGTTAGCATATGACCCCAGAGTCCTTCTGGACTGTTCATTTCCACTTAGGTCCATGATGGAGAAAGGGAGATGATGTGGATTGCAAATAAAAAGTTTTATTCTTTTATTTATTATTTTTTAAATTTTTTTTGAAAACTGAAATTAAAATAAAATAAAATAAAATAAAATAAGTGAAAATTCGAATATAAGTTCAAAAACTAAAAGAAAATTGAAAACTAAAATAATTAATTAATTAAAAATATTTGAAAAATAATGGATAAGGATTTTCGAAAACTGAAGAGAGAGGAAGTGGTTAGGAAGTTTTGAAAAAGATATGTCTTAAAATCAAAAATATTTGTAAGAAAATAAATAAAAGAAAAGATTTGAAAAAGATATGATTTGAAGATTTGATATTAGAAAAGATAAGATAAGTTAGGTAAGAGAAGATAAGTTTTTAAATTAAAAAGTTTTGAAATTTAAATTTTAAATTTGAAAATTAAATTTTGAATTTTAAATTTTGAAATTTGAAATTTGAAATTTGAAATTTGAAATTTAAATTTTGAATTTTGAATTTTAGAATTTAAATATTGAAATTAGAAATTTGAATTTGAAATAAGATAAGATAAGATTTTGAAAAAGATATAATTTTTGAAAGATATTTGAATTTTGAAATTTAAAACTAAGATAAGATAAGATAAGAATTTTAAAATAAAAATCTGAATTTTTTTTGTAAATTTCGAAAAAAAAATCAATTAAAATAAAGAGAAAAGATATTTTTGAATTTAATGAGGAAAGAGAAAAACAATAAAATGACACCAAACTTAAAATTTTTAGATCAAAACAAAAAAAACAACCAAGAACAACATGAAGGTCAAGATGAACACCAAGAACAACTTGAAGATCAAGATGAACACCAAGAACAAATTTTTGAAAATTTTTAAGGAATTAAAAACACAAAGGACACCAAACTTAAAAATTTTTATACTTTGGACACTAATAATTCAAAAATGCACAAGAAAAACAAGGAAAACACAAAACAAGAAAAACTAAAGATCAAAAAAGGAAAATAAACAAGAACAACTTGAAGATCAAGAAAGAACAAGAAACATAAAAGTCGAAAATATGAAGAAAAATACTAACATGCAATTCGAAAAATTGAAGGAAAATAAAAACATGCAATTGACACCAAACTTAAAACATGAAACTAAACTCAAACAGAAGACTAAATTATGAGGTTATTGTTTTTTTTTTTTGAATTTTCAAAAATAATTTAGAAAAAGAAAACAAGAACCTTAAAATTTTATCAAAAATAATAATAATAATAATAGAATACTCAATTTTAGTGACTCTAAACCAAAAAGATAAATTTTTCCTAATCTTAGTAACAAGATGAACCGTCAGTTGTCCAAACTCGAACAATCACCGGCAACGGCGCCAAAAACTTGGTGCACTGGGTCGTCCAAGTAATACCTTACGTGAGTAAGGGTGGATCCCACGGAGATTGTCGGCTTGAAGCAAGCTATGGTTACCTTGTAAATCTTAGTCAGGAGATTAATGACAAAAATGATTTTGTTTATGAAAGGTAAATAACATGAATAAATAATACTTGTGATTCAATAATGAGGAACAGGTTGGGGTTCCGGAGATGCTGACTTCATATCCCTTTCTCTTCTCCCTTTTTCAGGCTGGCCACCAGAACGGGTAAGGAGAAAACTTCTACAACGAGCAACAGCTGAGGAATCACAACACCCGCCCACCTGTACTTCTCAGCATGCACCGAGGACGGTGCAATCTTTAAGTGTGGGTAGGTCGATACCGATCTCCATGGGTTAGTACTTTCTTGTCTCAACACCAATGTTTAAATTTTCTTTGTAGATTAGTTATTGCATTTGCATGTTTATTTGATTTTTGCATATTTTACCACTTGGTTGAAGTAATATTTTCTTTTTCAAGAGACTTTTTAGAGCATTTCACTAATTTGAATAAAACTTTTTGAATAACTTGTATGAAGAAATTTTATTTTGGAACATGGTTTAAAGCTTGAACACACAAAACCAGTGAGATTTTGAGCCTATTTGATTGGTTGCATTTTATCAACCAATATTTTAATTTTGGTGTGTGTTTTTCTCTCTAAAATTGTGATCTTTGTCTTGCTTGATTCTATATTTCCATTGTTTAATGTATGCATGCACTTACATGATTGAGGCCTTTGTTTCACTGAGCTTACATGCCCATGTGGCCTTACCTTTAATTATCCCTTGCAAACCAATGTTGAGCCTATTTTACCCCTTTATTCTTTACTTTAGCACATCATTAACTCTAAGCGAAAAACAATAATGTCCTTAATTTGAATCCTTGGTTAGCTTAGACTAGTGAGAATGCTTATGAATTAAGTGTGGGTAAAAGTGGGTTTGGAAACATTTGGTTTGAAAATTGAGTATGTTAGAATTTTCTAAAAATATGAAAGAAATGTTTGGGACATAATTCATGCATCCAATAATTTAATCATATGCATTGAGAAAAATAAAAGAAAAAAAAAATATATATATATATATAAAGAGCAAAATAAGTGAAAGGGGACAAAATGCCCCAAAGTAAGTGATGAAAGCAATGCATATGAGTTATACTTGAAATTAGAATGCATGAATATGTGGAAAACATGGTTAATGGATGGTTAGATGTTGTATTATGATTACATGGATTGTTTAAGTTAGGTGGGAAAATTTAAGTTAATTAAGGATTCAGATTTTAGTCCACTTGGCCAAATACAATCCTACCTTGACCCTAACCCCATTATAACCCTTGAAAGACCTCTTGATATGTGTATTTATGCATTAAATTTTTGTTGATTGGTAGATGAAGAGCAAGTCTTAGAAAGCAAGGTTAGTAGAGAATTGAGAGAATTGACCCTAGACACTTGAGAGTTAGAATGATATACACTACCAATAAGGGTTCAGTGCTCAATTCTATGTTCTCTGCTTTCATGAGCTATCTTCTTCTTGCAAATTATTTGTATTGTATTTTGTGATTTGAATTAGTGAAATCCAGTTCATATTTGTCTTGAAGAACTTATTTATTTTTAACCAAGTAGGTAGAAATATTTTGCATTTAGTTGCATTCATAGGTTGCATCTCATACATTCTATCATTCCTCTTCATTCCTTTATAGCTTCTCTTAAGCTTAACATGAGGACATGCTAATGTTTAAGTGTGGGGAGGTTGATAAACCACTATTTCATGGTTTATCTTGTGCTCAATTGAGTGGTTTTTATCTACCCTTTACCCATTTATTCATACTATTTGCATGTTTTACATTCTCCTTCCTAATTATGTGCTTTGATTGAAAACATGTTTCTTTGGACTTATACTTGCTAATATTAATCCTCTCTTATTACCATTAGATGCCTTGATATGTGTGTTAAGTGTTTTCAGAGATTATAGGGTAGGAATGACTTAGAAATTGGAAAGGAAGCATGCAAAAGTAGAAGGAATACAATAAGTTGGAGAAACTGCTAAGTTGTCCAGCCTGACCTCTTCACACTCAAACGGCTATAACTTTAGCTACAAAGATCCAAACAACGTGGTTTCAGTTGCGTTGGAAAGCTAACATCCGGGGCTTCGATTTGATATATAATTTGCCATAGCTTCCTCGATGCCAAGCGACGCAAACGCGTGAGTCACGCAGGCGCGTGACCTGGCAGGAACGCAACCCGTGCGGCCGCGTGAGCCATGCGGTTGCGTCACTTTTCCGCGACTTGTACGGACCAGAAAATGCTGGAAGTGATTTCTGGGCTGTTTCTGACCCAGTTTTTGGCCCAGAGGACACAGATTAGAGGCTATAAAGTGGGAGAATGATCCATTCATAATCATGCTTTAATAATTCACTTTTCATGTTTTAGATGTAGTTTTAGAGAGAGAGGTTCTCTCCTCTCTCTCTCTTAGGATTAGGATTTAGGACTACTCTTAGTTTTAGGAGTGACTCTCGATCCCAGGTTTAATATTCCTTTTACTTTATATTTTCTACTTTAATTTACTCTAATACTTTTATTTATATTTGATTTATGTTGCCCAATTGGCTTGTGACTCTTTCCATGTTATGACTTGAATTTATGTTTAGACGTAGTTTGATTGCTTTATTTACGTGAATGCTTTTAATTTAATTTAGATATTTTTCCTTTTGATTTTGGTTAAGAAATCAGTAACTCAGGAGTTATCCAACTCAACAACATAATTGATAATTGTTATCTTGCTAATTAAAATTGAACTTCAATAATCTCAATCTGTTCTTTGGAATTAACTAGGATTTGAAGATCTCACTAATTAGTCACTTGACCTTTCCTTGCTCTAGCAAGGGTTAACTAAGTGGAGTTACGATTCAATTTTCATTATTATTGATAAGGATAACTAGACTTGGACTTCTAAATTCTTATACCTTGCCAAGAGATTTTATTATTGTTTATTTATTTTACTTGTCATTTAAATATATATGTGCCCATTGCCCAAACTTCAAAACCCCGATTTACAATCTTCATAACCAATAATAAGAACATACCTCCCTGCAGTTCCTTGAGAAGACGACCCGAGGTTTGAATACTCGGTTAACAATTTTTAAAGGGGTTTGTTATTTGTGACACCCAAATGTTTGTACGAAGGGATTTCTGTCGGTTTAGAGACTATATCTACAACGCGACTATTTTTATGAACTTCTTTTCTGGCAAAAATCCCAACGTCACCAACCTTTGATTAAAGTTGACCCTTCTAGTGTAGGGGCATGCATCTCCTTGTATTGTAGGCAAGTTAAACGCCAACCTCACATTTTCCGAACTGAAATCTAAGTATTTTTCCCGAACCATTGTAAGATAATTCTTTGGGTTTGGGTTTATACTTTGATCATGGTTCCTAGTGATCCATGCATTGGCATAGAATTCTTGAACCATTAAGATTCCGACTTGTTGAATGGGGTTGGTCAGAACTTCCCAACCTCTTCTTTGTATCTCATGTCGGATCTCCGGATATTCATTTTTCTTGAGCTTGAAAGGGACCTCAGGGATCACTTTTTTTCTTGGCCACAACATCATAGAAGGGGTCTTGATGGGTTTTGGAGATGAATCTCTCCATCTCCCATGACTCGGAGGTGGAAGATTTTGTCTTCCCTTTCCCTTTTCTAGAGGTTTCTCCGGCCTTAGGTGCCATTAATGGTTATGAAAAAACAAAAAGCTATGCTTTTACCACACCAAACTTAAAATATTGCTCGCCCTCGAGCAAGAGAAGAAAGAATAGATGAAGAAGAGGAAGATTTGGAGGAGATGGAAAGAAGGTTGTGTTTTGGCCAAGGAGGAGAAGAGTGGGTTGTGTTGTGTGAAAATGAAGAAGAATGGAGGGGTATTTATAGTGGAGGGAGAGGGGTTAAGGTTCGGCCATATTGGGTGGGTTGGGCGGGAAAGTGATTTTGAATTTTGAAGGTAGATGGGGTTTATGGAGAAGAGTGGAAGGATGTGAGTGGTGAAGGGGGGTAATTGGAAAGAGAGATTGAGGTGATTAGTGAAGGGTTTTTGGGGAATAGTGTTTATGGGGAAGAGAGGATGAATGTGAAAAAGAGGAGAGAAGGTGAGTTGAGGTAGGTGGGGATCCTGTGGGGTCCACAGATCCTGGGATGATCCTGTGGGGTCCACAGATCCTGAGGTGTCAAGGATTTACATCCCTGCACTAATTAGGCATGTAAAATGCCTTTGCATACAATTCTGGCATTTAAACGCCGAAGTGATGCTTATTTTGGGCGTTCAACGCCCAATTGCAGCATGTTTTTGGCGTTGAACGCCAGTTCCATGCTTGTTTCTGGCGTTCAGTGCCAACTTTTCTCAGGGTATATTCCTGGAGTTCAAACGCCAGGATGATGCTTGTTACTGGCGTTCAACGCCAGATCCATGCTCTGTTCTAGCGTTGAACGCCAGCCAGATGCTCCTTACTAGCGTTTGAACACCAGTAAGTCCTTCCTCCAGGGTATGATTTTTTTCTTCTGTTATTTTTATTCTGTTTTTAATTTTAGTATTTTTTTTGTGACTCCACATGATCATGAACCTAATAAAACATAAAAGAAAAATAAAAAAAATAAAATTAGATAAATAAAAATTGGGTTGCCTCCCAATAAGCGCTTCTTTAATGTCGATAGCTTGACAGTGGGCTCTCATGGAGCCACACAGGTGATCAGGTCAATGTTGTAGACTCCCAACACCAAACTTAGAATTTGGATGTGGGGAGTCAACACCAAACTTAGAGTTTGATTGTGGTCTACCAACACCAAATTTAGAGTTTGATTGTGGGGGCTTTATTTGACTCTGTACTGAGAGAAGCTTTTCATGCTTCCTCTCCATGGTTGCAGAAGAAGATCTTTGAGCTTTAAACATAAGGTAGTCCCCATTTAATTAAAGGACTAGCTCTCCTCTGTCAACATCAATCACAGCTCCTGCTGTGGCTAGGAAGGGTCTTCCAAGGATAATGCATTCATCCTACTCCTTCCTATTGTCTAAGATTATGAAATCAGTAGGGATGTAAAGACCTTTAACCTTCACTAACATATCCTCTACTAATCCATAAGCTTGTCTTACTGACTTGTCTACCATTTGTAATGAGAATATGGCTGATGAGAGAACTTTTGCGCGGTCTAGAATTCAGAATAAATTCCCGTTGCAAGTATAGCTTCTAAACCAACAAAAGTCCTTTCATACAAACGTTTTGGTTGTCACATGTAACAAACCCCTACATAAATTGATAACCGAGTATTTAAACCTTGGGTCGTCTTCTCAAGAAATTGCAAGGAGGTATGTTCTTATTATTGGTTATGAAAAAGTGTGTTTTGGGGTTTTGGATTAAGGTAAAAAGTTAGTTGAATGACAAGTAAAATAAAATAATAATAACTAGAAAATAAACCTTTGGCAAGGTACAAGAACTGGAAGTCCTATCCTTATTAATTGTGATGAGAATTGGATTTTAATCCCACTTAGTTAACCTTTACTAAACAAAGGAAGGTCAAGTGGATTAATTAATTTGATACCTAAAGTCCTAGTCTTTCCTTTGGAAAGGCTAGAGTTATTGGAACTCAAATTAATTAGCAACTCCCAATTTCAACCACTGCTTTATTTGACAGCTCAAGCGTCACAAATTACTCAACCAAAACCAAAAGAGAAAAATTCAAATTATTTATATTATAAATAAAAGAAACAAATCATAAATCTGAAAATACCTCAAATTATATTAAATATAAAATCAATCCAAACATAAAAGAGTTCATAAACTAAATTGAGAAAATAAAAAGAATATTAAACCTGTGATTGAAGAAGATGAATTCCTAATCCTAATCCTAATCCTAAGAGAGTGGAGAGAACCTCTCTCTCTAAAAACTACATCTAATCCTAAAATTATGAATTATGAGAGCATAATGATGAATGGATGCATTCCCCCACTTTATAGCCTCTAATCTGTGTTTTTCGAGCCAAAAAATGGGTCAAAAATAGCCCAGACATTGCCCCCTGCGTATTCTGGTACGTTCAGGTCGCGGGCAAGTGACGCGGAGGCGTCGCCCACGCGGCCGCGCGGATTGAAGTTCGTAGATGCGACGCGTCCGCGTGGATCATGCGTTCGTGTCGCCTAGTGTCAGGGAAACTCTGGTATATTATATATCAAATCGAAGCCCCGGACGTTAGCTTTCCAACGCAACTAGAACCGCGTCGTTTGGACTTCTGTAGCTAAAGTTATAGCCGTTTGAGTGCAAAGAGGTCAGGCTGGACAGCTTAACAGTTTCTCCAACTTCTTGTATTCCTTCCATTTTTGCATTCTTCCTTTCCATCCTCTGAGCCATTCCTGCCCTATAATATCTGAAAACACTTAACACACATATTAAGGCATCTAATGGTAATAACAGAGGATTAAACATAGGGAACTTAAGGCCAAAGAAGCATGTTTTCAATCAAAGCACATAATTAGGAAGGCAAATGTAAAACCATGCAAATAGTATGAATAAGTGGGTAAAGAGTTGATAAAATTCACTCAATTAAGCACAAGATAAACCATAAAATAGTTGTTTATCAACCTCCCCACACTTAAACAATAGCATGTCCTCATGCTAAGCTCAAGAGAAACTATAAAGATGAAGAGGAGTGGTAGGATGTATGAAATGCAACCTATCGATATGAATGCAACTACATGCAAAAATGTTTCTACCTACTTGGTTAAAAATAAATAAATTCTCTAAGACAAACATAATTCAGATTTCACTAATTCAAATCATATAAAATAAAGACAAGTAAACTTGTAAGAAGATAGCTCATGAAAGCAGGGAACATAGAATTAAGCATTGAACCCTCACTGGTAGTGTATATCACTCTAATCTCTCTAGTGTATAGGGTAATCACTCTACTCTTCTCTAGTCATGCTTTCTAAAACTTTGTTCTTCATCTAATCAATCAACAAATATTTAGTATACTAATGCAAACATCATGAGATCTTTTCAGGGTTGTAATGGGACTGAGGTAAAGGTAGGGATATATATATAAGGCTAAGTGAGCTAATTAAGTGAATCCTTGATTAGTCTCAGATCTCACCTAACATACATACTTTGTAAAGCAAAGCTTCTTTACCTATTCTCCCATATTTTTTCCACTTTTGATGTTACATGCTTATGCATTAGTTTTAATTTTGTCCCATGTGCATTGCTTTATTTTGCATTTGGGGAATTCTTTTGTATCCCCTTTATTCAAATACTGAATTATATTTTTTTTAATGCACATGGTAATTCAATTATTTTGATTTCACATGAGCATGCTCCCAAAAATTTTATTTTGAATTATTTCATTCTTTTCAATTTCCCACCCTTTGTTTTTATCATCCATGTTCCCAATAGGTTTTCCACACTTAAACAATTACACAATTTTTATCTTAAGCTAACCAAGGATTCAACTTGGGATTTTAAATTTGTTTTTCTGCTTAAGGCTAGTGTTGTGGTTTATAGAATAAGAGGGAATTAAAGGCTCAAGGGGGCTAACAAGGGTGTTGTAAAAGGTATGCTAATTTTGGGATAAGTGAGCTAGAATCAAACAATAGCCTCAATCATATGCAAGCATGTAAATATATTAAATATTGGACATGTAGAATGGAACAAAGCAAAGATTACAATAATAGAGAAGAAAACACACGAGAATAAAAATTTATGGTTAAAAAATGTAACCATGTAAATAAGCTTAAAATCTCACAGGTTGTGTGTTCTTTGGCTCAAAAACTATGTTTCAAATACAACTTCAAACAAATTTAACACAAAAATTTTTAATTTAAATTAGTGAAATATTATAAAATAAAGTCTTGAAAAGAAATTTATTACTTCAACCAAGTGATAAAATATGCAATCAAACATGCAAATGCAATAACTAACAAGGAAAATAAACCATTGGTGTTGAGATAGAAGAGTAACTAACCCATAGAGATTGGTATCGACCTCCCCACACTTAAAGATTGCACCGTCCTCGGTGCATGCTAAGATGTGCAGGTGGACGGGTTGCTTCAACTGATGCTTTTATCCCAAGATTGAGCAAATGAACTTGTTTGTCTCCCCAGTAAGAAGCTTTTCCTCTCCCTTTGTGGTGGCCATCCTGAAAGAAGAGGGAAAAGAAGAAAAAATAACCCAGAAATAAAAATAAAAATATAAATAAAGTCTGGGTGGGTTAATGCCAAATAATGGGGGTCTCAATTACATGGTAGCTACAACATGCAAGTGAGAAAATAGTAGAGACACATGGCATATCAATAATGTAAAAATTTGCAAAAATGAGGGAAGAGAGTGTGGGTAAGGAGAGATAATATAAATTCATGTCAATGCAAAAGTGATACAGGTATAAAAGATTGGCATTGATATAAATAATATTACCTAACCAGAATAAAACAAGTCACTAAGCACTCAAAATAATTCAAGAGAAGATGCAACAGTTAAATAAGAAAATTCAACACCAAAGGAAAAATAATGAATTTAGAAAAGAAGAAAGAATATACACTAAATTAAAATGCAATGAATGGAATATGCAAATAAATAAAATGAAAGATAAGAAGAATGAGAAGGGAAAGAAGTGAGTAAGAAAGGAGGGAGGGAAAAATTAGGATTGGGGAAGAAAAGATCAGATATTTGGCAAATTAGGATAAGCTGTGCGACACAAGTGACGCGGACGCGTGGGGCACGCGGTCGCGTGACTTGCGCTTTAAGTTAATCGACGCGGTCGCGTCGGTCACGTGGTCGCGTGACACATGTTATGCTTCTAGCGCGAGTGCAGCTTCGCGCCTGCACAACTCTCTGTTCGAATTATTTTATTTGCCAAATTTGGGGTGACGCGATCGCGTGGGGCATGCGATCGCATGAGTGGGCTTTAGAAGGGAATGACGCGGACGCGTGAGCCATGCATCCGCGTGGGTAGAATTGTGCGTTCAGCACCAATCCAGCACCACTCTCACACAATAATTCGTTGTGCACCCTTTTTACGTCGAAAATCAGAGCACGCAATCGCGTGAGAGGCCATTATTCCCATGTTACGCGGACGCGTCAGCAACGCGGTCGCGTGGGACGATTTGTGCCACTGGCACGCCTCCAGCCACGCTCCAGCGTGACTCTCTGTTCGTTTTTATTTTCTCCCCTCTCCTTTCGACGCGGACGCGTCGCTAATGCAGTCGCGTCGCGTGGCATTTTTTTTATGCATGAAAAATGCAGAATGCAATGCTAATATGAATGTTATGCAAAACTCCAGGTTCAATATAATAAGATAAAAGAAGACTCAAAAACAAATAAAACTAGATAAAAATTAAAAAGAAATGATCATACCATGGTGGGTTGTCTCCCACCTAGCACTTTTAGTTAAAGTCCTTAAGTTGGACATTTGGTGAGCTCCCTGTTATGGTGGATTATGCTTGTACTGATCCAGGAATCCCCACCAATGTTTGTACTTCCAGTAGCCTCCGAGGTCCCAAACTAAGCATGTAAAGCCCTTAAGAAGCTTCAAACAGATTCTTAGGCTCCCGGGGTGACAAATGTCAGAACAGATTCCAGGATCCCAAACCTTACTTTTACACTCGTTTTTGTCTCGATCTGTGATGAGCGGATAATTTATACGCTTTTTGGCATTGTTTTTAGGCAATTTTCAGTAAGTTTAAGCTACTTTTAGGGATGTTTTCATTAGTTTTCATGTTAAATTCACATTTCTGGACTTTACTATGAGTTTGTGTGTTTTCTGTGATTTCAGGTAAATTCTGGCTGAAATTGAGGGACTTGAGCAAAACTCTGAAGAAAGGCTGACAAAAGGACTGCTGATGCTGTTGGAATCTGACCTCCCTGCACTCGAAATGGATTTTCTGGAGCTACAGAACTCCAATTGACGCGCTCTCAACGGCGTTGGAAAGTCGACATCCAGGGCTTTCCAGCAATATATAATAGTCCATACTTTATTCGGAAATTGACGACGTAACTTGGCGTTGAACGCCAAGTTCATGCTGCTGTCTGGAGAGGATTGAAAGTAGCCACCGCTGATGGTGAACCCCTATACACAGCTTGCCATGGAAAGGAGTAAGAAGAATTGAGTTGAAGCAATAGGAGAGCAGGCGTCCTTGGGCTATACAGCATCTCCATGCACTTATCTGAAATTCCCACCAATGAGGCTGCATAAGTATCCCTTTTATTATTTCTTTTCTCTTTATTATTTGATTTTCTAAATTCCATAATTTTATCTGCCTAACTGAGATTTACAAGGTGACCATAGCTTGCTTCATACCAACAATCTCTGTGGGATCGACCCTTACTCACGTAAGGTTTATTACTTGGACGACCCAGTACACTTGCTGGTTAGTTGAACGGAGTTGTGAATTTAACCAGTGCCATAAGAAGCCTTCATCTCAAAATAGTTAGAACATGGATCACAATTTCGTCCACCAAGTTTTTGGCGCTGTTGCCGGGGATTGTTCGAGTATGGACAACTGACGGTTCATCTTGTTGCTCAGATTAGGTAATTTTCTTTTCAAAAAGTTTTCAAAAATCTTTCAAAAATATTTTTTTATTATTATTTTCGTTTTTTTTTCAACTTTATTTTCGAAAAAAAATTAATAAAAATCCAAAAAAATTAATAAATCATAAAAATCAAAAATATTTTGTGTTTCTTGTTTGAGTCTTGAGTCAATTTTTAAGTTTGGTGTCTATTGCATGCTTTAAAAATTTTTCTTGCATTTTTCGAAAATCCCAAGCATTCATAGTGTTCTTCATGATCTTCAAGTTGTTCTTGATAAGTCCTCTTGTTTGATCTTGATGATTTCTTGTTTTGTGTCTTTTCTTGTTTTTCATGTGCATCTTTGCATTCATATTTTCCAAGCATTAAAAAAATTTCTAAGTTTGGTGTCTTGCATGTTTTCTTTGCATCAAAAATTTTTTCAAAAATATGTTCTTGATGTTCATCATGATCTTCAAAGTGTTCTTGGTGTTCATCTTGACATTCATAGCATTCTTGCATGCATTCATGGTTTTGATCTAAAAATTTCATGCATTGAGTATTTTTGTTGTTTTTCTCTCTCATAATTAAAAATTCAATAAAAAAAATATATCTTTTCCTTATTTCCCTCCAAATTTTCGAAATTTTGGGTTGACTTGGTCAAAAAAATTTCCAAAATTAGTTGTTTCTTACAAGTCAAGTCAAAATTTCAATTTTAAAAATCTTATCTTTTCAAAATCTTTTTCAAAAATCATATCTTTTTCTATTTTTTATTATTTTCGAAAATTTCAAAAATCTTTTTCAAAATATTTTCAAAATCTTTTTCTTATCTTTATATCGTAATTTTCGAAAATTCACTAATAATTAATGTGATTGGTTCAAAAATTTGAAGTTTGTTACTTTCTTGTTAGGAAAGGTTCAATCTTTAAGTTCTAGAATCTTATCTTGTAGTTTCTTGTTAGTGAAGTAAATAATTTGAAAATTTTTGAATTAAATCTTTTTATCTTTTATTTGATCTTGTTCAAAAATTTTATCTTTTTTAAAAATTTGATTTCAAAATATCTTAGCTAAACTTTTTATCTTCTTATCTTTTTCAATTTTGATTTTAAATCTTTTTCAATCAACTAACTAACTTTTTGTTTATTTCTTATCTTTTTCAAAACCACCTAACTACTTTTCCCTCTTCTATTTTCGAAAATACCTCCCTCTTTTTCAAAAACTTCTTTTTAATTAACTAATTGTTTCATGTTTAATTTTAATTACATTTTATCTCTAATTTTTGAAAATCACTAACCCCTTTTCAAAAATTATTTTCGAAATCTCCCTCCTCTTTTCTTCTTCTATTTAATTATTTAATTACTAACACTTCTCTTCACCTCTCTTCATCCAAGAATCCGAATCTCCCTCTTCATTCCTCTACCCCTTCTTTTTCTACTAACATAAAGGAATCTCTATACTGTGACATAGAGGATTCCTTTTTCTTTTCTTGTTTTCTTCTCTTTCATATGAGCAGGAACAAGGATAAAGGCACTCTTGTTGAAATTGATCCAGAACCTGAAAGGACTCTGAAGAGAAAATTAAGAGAAGCTAAATTACAACAATCCAGAAACAACCTTTCAGAAATTTTCGAACAAGAGAAGGAGATGGTAGCCGAAAATAATAATAATGCAAGGAGAATGCTTGGTGACTTCACAAAGCCAACGTCCAAGTTTGATGGAAGAAGCATCTCCATTCCTGCCATTGGAGCCAATAACTTTGAGCTTAAGCCTCAACTAGTTGCTTTAATGCAACAAAACTGCAAGTTTTATGGACTTCCATCTGAAGATCCTTATCAGTTTTTAACTGAGTTCTTGCAGATCTGTGAGACTGTAAAGACGAATGGAGTTGATCCTGAAGTCTACAGACTCATGCTTTTCCCTTTTGCTGTAAGAGACAGAGCTAGAATATGGTTGGATTCACAACCTAAGGATAGCCTGGACTCCTGGGATAAGTTGGTCACTACCTTCTTGGATAAATTCTTTCCTCCTCAAAAGCTGAGCAAGCTGAGAGTGGATGTTCAAACCTTCAAACAAAAAGATGGTGAATCCCTCTATGAAGCTTGGGAAAGATACAAGCAGCTGACCAAAAGATGTCCATCTGACATGTTTTCAGAATGGACCATTTTAGATATATTCTATTATGGTCTCTCTGAATTTTCGAAAATGTCATTGGACCATTCTGCAGGTGGATCTATTCACCTGAAGAAAACGCCTGAAGAGGCTCAAGAGCTCATTGACATGGTTGCAAATAACCAGTTCATGTACACTTCTGAGAGGAATTCCGTGAACAATGGGATACCTCAGAAGAAAGGAGTTCTTGAAATTGATACTCTGAATGCCATATTGGCTCAGAATAAAGTGTTGACTCAACAGGTCAACATAATCTCTCAAAATCTGAATGGATTGCAACATGCATCCAACAGTACTAGAGAGGCAGCTTCTGAAGAAGCTTATGATCCTGAGAACCCTGCCATGGCAGAGGTTAATTACATGGGTGAACCTTATGGAAACACCTATAACTCATCATGGAGAAATCATCCAAATTTCTCATAGAAGGATCAACAAAAGCCTCAACAAGGCTTTAACAATGGTGGACATAATAGGCTAGGCAATAACAAGCCATATCCATCATCCCCTCAGCAACAGACAGAGAATTCTGAACAAAACAATTCTAATTTAGCCAATGTAGTCTCTGATCTGTCAAAGGCCACTTTTAGTTTCATGAGTGAAACAAGATCATCCATTAGAAATCTGGAGGCACAAGTGGGCCAGCTGAGTAAGAAAGTCATTGAAACTCCTCCCAGTATTCTCCCAAGCAATACAGAAGAGAATCCAAAAGGAGAGTGCAAGGCCATTGATGTGATCAAAGTGGCCGAATGCACAAGGGAGGAGGAGGACGAAAATCCTAGTGAGGAAGACCTCCTGGGACGTCCCTCAAGCAAGAAGGAATTTCCTATTAAGGATCCAAAGGAATCTGAGGCTCATATAGAGACCATAGAGATCCCATTAAACCTCCTTCTGCCATTCATGAGCTCTGAAGACTATTCATCCTCTGAAGAGGATGAAGATGTAACTGGAGAGCAAGTTGCTCAATATTTAGGAGCTATCATGAAGCTGAATGCCAAGTTGTTTGGTAATGAGACTTGGGAAAGTGAACCTCCCTTGCTCATTAATGAACTAGACACTTGGATTCAGAAAATTCTACCTCAAAAGAAGCAAGATCCTGGCAAGTTCTTAATACCTTGTACCATAGGCACCATGATCTTTGAAAAAGCTCTGTGTGACCTAGGGTCAGGGATAAATCTAATGCCACTCTCTGTAATGGAGAAGCTGGGGATCATTGAGGTTCAACCTGCCTTGTTCTCATTACAACTGGCAGACAAGTCATTGAGACAAGCCTATGGAATAGTAGAGGACGTGCTAGTAAAGGTTGAAGGCCTTTACATCCCTGCTGATTTCATAATCTTAGACACTAGGAAGGAAGAGGATGATTGCATCATCCTTGGAAGACCTTTCCTAGCCACAACAGGAGCTGTGATAGATGTCAACAGAGGAGAATTAGTCCTTCAATTGAATGGGGACTACCTTGTGTTTAAGGCACATGGCCATCCCTCTGTGACAGAAGAGAGTAAGCATGAAGAGCTTCTCTCAGTTCAGAGTCAAGAAGAGCCCACACAGTCAAACTCTAAGTTTGGTGTTGTGAGGCCACAACCAAACTCTAAGTTTGGTGTTAAGATCCCACATCCAAACTCTAAGTTTGGTGTGGACAACTACACAACATTGACCTGATCACCTTGTGGCTCCATGAGAGCCACTGTCAAGCTATTGACATTAAAGAAGCGCTTGTTGGGAGGCAACCCAATTTTATTTATCTAATTTTATTTTATTTTGTTTCTTTGTTATTTTTGTGTTTAATTAGGTACATGATCATGAGGAGTCACGAAAAAAATAAAAAAAATTAAAAAACAGAGTCAAAAACAGAAGAAAAAATTTTTCACCCTAGAGGTAGCGCAGACTGGCGTTCAACGCCAGTAAGGTGCATCTGGCCGGTGTTCAACGCCAGAACAGAGCACCATTCTGGTGCTGAACGCCAGAAACAAGCAACATCCTGGCGCTGAACGCCAGGAATGTGCCTAGAGGAGACAAGCTGGTGCTGAACGCCAGTAACAAGCATGAAACTGGCGTTCAACGCCAGAAACATGCATTACATGGGCGTTGAACGCCCAGAACATGCACCAATGGGCGTTTGAATGCCAGAATGATGCATGAAGGCATTTTACATGCCTATTTGGCGCAGGGATGGAATTCCTTGACACCTCAGGATCTGTGGACCTCATAGGATCCCCACCTACCTCGCCCTCTCTCTCTCTCCATTCATGGTCATCCCTTCTGTTTTTCATTCACCACTCACTCTTTCCCATAAACCCCACTCACCTTCAAAATTCATATTCTCCTTCCCACCCAATCCCACCCATATAGCCGAATCCATCTCCCCTCACTCTCCTCCATTTTCTTCTTCTTCTTCTTCTTCTCTTCTTTCTTCTCTTGCTCGAGGGCGAGCAATATTTTAAGTTTGGTGTGATAAAAGCATAGCTTTTTGCTTTTCCATTACCATTAATGGCACCTAAAGCCAGAAAAACCTCAAAGGGAAGACAAAAGCTTCCACCTCTGAGTCATGGGAGATGGAAAGACTCATATAAGCCGTCATAGCTCAGTGGTAGAACATGGGGCTGCAAATCAAGAGATCCCTGAGATACCTCAGGGGATAAGTTGTCCACCACACAAATATTGGAAGCAACTAAGGGTAGAAACACCAAAATTACTAGGAATCATTCAACAGAAGCAAGGAAGAGACATAGAGGAGCTCAAAGAGCACCATTGGACCTTCAAGAAGGCGCCACCTTCACTCAGGTGGATTCATTCCTTGTTCTTTATTTCTTTCTGTTTTCGGTTTTTAGTATTATGTTTATCTATGTTTTGTGTCTTTATTTCATGATCATTAGTATGTAACCATGCCTTAAAGCTATGAATAAATTCCATTAATCCTTCACTTCTCTTATAAGAAAAATGTTTTAATTCAAAAGAACAAGAAGTACATAAATTTCGAAAATAGCTCTTGAATTTAGTTTAATTATATTGATGTGGTGACAATACTTTTTGTTTTCTGAATGAATGCTTGAACAGTGCATATGTCTTTTGATCTTGTTGTTTATGAATGTTAAAATTGTTGGCTCTTGAAAGAATGATGAACAAAGAGAAATGTTATTGATGATCTGAAAAATCATGAAATTGATTCTTGAAGCAAGAAAAAGCAGTGAAAAAGAAGAAGCATTCGAAAAAAAAAAGAGTATATAGAAAAAGAAGGAGCAGTAGAAAAAGCCAATAGCCCTTAAAACCAAAAGACAAGGGTAAAAAGGATCCAAGGCTTTGAGCATCAATGGATAGGAGGGCCCAAGGAAATAAAATCCAGGCCTAAGCGGCTAAATCAAGCTGTCCCTAACCATGTGCTTGTGTCATGAAGGTCCAAGTAAAAAGCTTGAGACTAAGTGGTTAAAGTCGTGATCCAAGGCAAAAGAGTGTGCTTAAGAGCTCTGGACACCACTAACTGGGAATTTTAGCAAAGCTAAGTCACAATCTGAAAAGGTTCACCCAGTTATGTGTCTGTGGCATTTATGTATCCGGTGGTAATACTGGAAAACAAAGTGCTTAGGGCCACAGCCAAGACTCATAAGTAGCTGTGTTCAAGAATCAACATGCTTAACTAGGAAAGTCAATAACACTATCTGAAATTCTAAGTTCCTAGAGAAGCCAATCATTCTAAACTTCAAAGGAAAAAGTGAGATGCCAAAACTATTCAGAGGCAAAAAAACTACAAGTCCCGCTTATTTAATTATAATTAATATTCATTGATATTTCTGAATTTATAGTATATTCTCTTCTTTTTATCCTAATTGATTTTCAGTTGCTTGGGGACAAGCAACAATTTAAGTTTGGTGTTGTGACGAGCGGATAATTTATACGCTTTTT
Organism: Arachis stenosperma; assembly: GCF_014773155.1. Lineage (NCBI taxonomy): Eukaryota > Viridiplantae > Streptophyta > Magnoliopsida > Fabales > Fabaceae > Arachis > Arachis stenosperma. The sequence goes on along the minus strand of NC_080380.1, from coordinate 105,127,691 downwards.
GGCATTGTTTTTAGGCAATTTTCAGTAAGTTCAAGCTACTTTTAGGGATGTTTTCATTAGTTTTCATGTTAAATTCACATTTCTGGACTTTACTATGAGTTTGTGTGTTTTTCTGTGATTTCAGGTAAATTCTGGCTGAAATTGAGGGACTTGAGCAAAACTCTGAAGAAAGGCTGACAAAAGGACTGCTGATGCTGTTGGAATCTGACCTCCCTGCACTCGAAATGGATTTTCTGGAGCTACAGAATTCCAATTTGCGCGCTCTCAACGGCGTTGGAAAGTAGACATCCAGGGCTTTCCAGCAATATATAATAGTCCATACTTTATTCGGAAATTGACGACGTAACTTGGCGTTGAACGCCAAGTTCATGCTGCTGTCTGGAGTTAAACGCCAGAAAAACGTCATGATCCGGAGTTGAACGCCCAAAACACGTCATAACTCGGAGTTCAACTCCAAGAGGAGCCTCAGCTCGTGGATTGAACAAGCTCAGCCCAAACATACACCAAGTGGGCCCCGGAAGTGGATTTATGCATCAATTACTTACTCATGTAAACCCTAGGAGCTAGTTTATTATAAATAGAACTTTTTACTATCATAATCTCATCCTGGATTGTAATTTGAATCCTGTGATCACGTTTTGGGGGCTGGCCATTCGGCCATGCCTGAACCTTTCACTTATGTATTTTCAACGGTGGAGTTTCTGCACACCATAGATTAAGGGTGTGGAGCTCTGCTGTACCTCAAGTATTAATGCAATTCTATTTTCTTTTATTCAATTCTATCTTATTCTTATTCCAAGATATTCATTCGCACCCAAGAACATGATGAATGTGATGACTAGATAACCCTCATTATCATTCTCACTTATGAACGCGCGTGATTGACAACCACTTCCGTTCTACATGCAACAGAGCTTGAATGCATATCTCTTAGATTCCCCAACAGAATCTTTGTGGTATAAGCTAGATAGATGGCGGCATTCATGAGGATCCGAAAAGTCTCACCTTGTCTGTGGTATTCCGAGTAGGATCCTGGGAATCCAGAAAGTCTAACCTTGTCTGTGGTATTCTGAGTAGGATTCCGGTAATGAATGACTGTGACGTGCTTCAGACTTGCAAGTGCTGGGCGTGATGACAAACGCAAAAGAATCAAGGGATTCTATTCCAGTAGGCGCAGGAACCAACCAGTGATTAGCCGTGCTGTGACAGAGTGCGTGAGCGTAGTTTTCACTGCAAGGATGGGATGTAGCCATCAACCGTGGGTGATGCCTCCAGACGATTAGCCATGCGAGTGACAGCCGCAGAGGACCATTTTCCCGAGAGGATTGAAAGTAGCCACCGCTGATGGTGAACCCCTATACACAGCTTGCCATGGAAAGGAGTAAGAAGAATTGAGTTGAAGCAATAGGAGAGTAGGCGTCCTTGGGCCATACAGCATCTCCATGCACTTATCTGAAATTCCCACCAATGAGGCTGCATAAGTATCCCTTTTATTATTTCTTTTCTCTTTATTATTTGATTTTCTAAATTCCATAATTTTATCTGCCTAACTGAGATTTACAAGGTGACCATAGCTTGCTTCATACCAACAATCTCTGTGGGATCGACCCTTACTCACGTAAGGTTTATTACTTGGACGACCCAGTACACTTGCTGGTTAGTTGAACGGAGTTGTGAATTTAACCAGTGCCATAAGAAGCCTTCATCTCAAAATAGTTAGAACATGGATCACAATTTCGTCTACCAATCTGCATTTTTCCAGCCAGGTGAAAGGTGATCTGAATTCTCACTGCAGCGTCCAAACAGCTTCCTAGACCCATTCAGTTGAGCTTTACACCAACCTTTGCGTTTAAACTTAAAGCTTCCAACCATAATGAACCTTGCAGGACAATTTTTACCCCTGGCCATCTTCCGCTTACTCTTAATGTCACAAAGAGCTCTAAGTTGGCCATCCGTCTCCAGTAGCCCATATTCAAGTGGAATTAGAAAGCTAAGGGATATGAATTTTACCCACTTGAATGTTGTGAAGGATGATGGCAACTTAGGGGGAGGTATTTTTAATGAAATTGCAAGCTCCAATCCCTTGTGCTCTTCTCTGATAATTACCACCTCTTTGCAAGCTTCTTTAATTGTATCCTCTTCCTCTTGGTAGCTTTCTTCCAATTCAATCTCCTCTTCATTGCTTTCCAAGGGCATGGGAGGTTGTGCTTCTTCTTCTTGAATCTCCATCTCTTGATCAACCTCTTCCAAGTCTTCAACAGTGATATGCCTTGGAGGTTGTACACCCTCCTCAGCATCAATTTCAAATGTCTTGGAAGGGAGTTCTATGACTGGACTTTCCCATGGAGGTTCTGCATCTCCTAAATCTTCAACCACTTCTTCTTCTTCAATAATTCCAGCTTTCTCCACTTGTTCCAGTACAAAGTCATGCTCCGTACCGTTCACTGGAGTTTCTAGTATCTCCTTCATGCTACGCTCTTCATTAGATTGTCCACATGAAGCCATGGGGTTCCTTGAGTGTCCGAATGTCGGGAAGCTAATTGAATTATCGCTTGCACCAATTGACGAATGGTTTCCTGAAATCGTTCCACTGTTTCTTTGAAATGATCCTTTGTCTCTTAATGCGCTCGGCTTTCATAAATAGGATCATAGTGCTCTTGGATTGATGGATATGGAGATGGTGAATATTGAAGTGGTGGTTCTTGGGAGTAATTGGGTTGGAATTGAGGTGGTTCTATATACGGTTCATATGGCTCATAAGGTGGTTAGTATGGTGGTTAAGGGTTAGGGTTATATGGAAGTGAATGGTGAAAAGGGACTTGTGAGTATGGTGGTCCAAAGCTATGTTGAGGAGGGGGTTCATAAGCGTATGGTGGTAATTGTTGATAGTCAAAAGAGTGCTCACCATAGCCATCGCCTTGATATGCATCACAGAATGGTTGTTGATAGTCCATTGGAGGTGGTTGTTGCCATGAGGGTTGATCAAATCCTTCTGGCTTCTCCCATCTTTGATTGTTCCAACCATGGTGCATGTTGTCATTATAATCTCCTCTTCCTGCAACATAATTATACCCAGACTCATAGCCAAAGGGGTGAGAGTTCATAGTGGTGAGAGAAAATAAAAACAAAAACTAACAAAAAGAAAATATTTTGAAAAAGAGATGATTTTAAAAAACCGAATTTTGAAAAATAAGATAAGATAGGATAAAAATTTTAAAATAAAAATCTAAAATATTTTTTTTAAATATTTACAATAACCAATAATAAGGCACACTGACGTTAGGATTTTTGCCAGTAAAGAATTTCATAAAAACAGTCGCGTTGTAGATATAGTCTCTAAACCGACAGAAATCCCTTCGTACAAACGTTTTGGTTGTCACAAGTAACAAACCCCTTTTTAAAATTGATAACCGAGTATTTAAACCTCGGGTCGTCTTCTCAAGGAATTGCAGGGAGGTGTGTTCTTATTATTGGCTATGAAAAAGGTAAAATTGGGGTTTTTGGAATTTGGGCAATGGGCAAAAGCATATTTAAATGACAAGTAAAATAAATTAACAGTAAAATAAACTCTTGGCAAGGTATAAAGACTGGAGGTCCTATCCTAGTTATCCTTATCAATTATGAAGAGAATTGGATTCTTCTCCCACCTTGTTAACCTCTAACTATGAAGGTAAGTTAAGTGGATGAATTAATTCGAATCCTCAAGTCCTAGTCTTTCTTTGGGAAAGGCTAGAGTTATTGGAATATGAATTAATGAAATGAAGAAATCCAATTTTCAATCAATGATGAGTTTGATAACTCTAGAGTTACCAATTATTTAACCAAGGCCAAAAGGAAAGGAAATTGAAACTGCTGGAATAAAAATGCCTTCAGATGGGAAGCAATAATCATGTAAATAAAAGAAAGCAATAATAACTGAAATACCTCAAATAATATTAATTCAAAGAAAATCATAACATGAAAGAGTTCATAAATTAAATTTGGAAAATAATTAAAAATAAAGAACCTGGGATTGAGAGTCACTCTTAAAACTAAGAGAAATCCTAAATCCTAAGAAAGAGGGAGAGAGGAGAGAACCTCTCTCACTAAAAACTACATCTAAAACTAAAATTGTGAATTATGAGTGCATGACCTGAATGGATGCAATCCCTCTACTTTATAGCCTCTAATCTGAGTTTTCTGGGCCGAAAAGTGAATCAGAAACAGCCCAGAAATCACTTCCAGCACTTTCTGGTCCGTACAGGTCGCGGAAAAGTGACGCGGCCGCATGGCTCACGCGGCCGCGCGGGTTGCGTTCCTGCCAGGTCACGCATCCGCGTGACTCACGCGTTCGCGTCATCTAGCGTCAAGGCAACTACAATATATTATATATCAAATCGAAGCCCCGGACGTTAGCTTTCCAATGCAACTAGAACCGCGTCATTTGAACCTCTGTAGAAAAAGTTATAGCCGTTTGAGTGCAAAGAGGTCCGGTTGGACAGCTTAGCAGTTTCTCCAACTTCTTGTATTCCTTCCACTTTTGCATGCTTCCTTTCCATCCTCCAAGCCATTCCTGCCCTATAATATCTGAAAACACTTAACACACATATCAAGGCATCTAATGGTAATAAGAGAGGATTAAACATAGGGAACTTAAGGCCAAAGAAGCATGTTTTCAATCAAAGCACATAATTAGGAAGGCAAATGTAAAACCATGCAAATAGTATGAATAAGTGGGTAAAGAGTTGATAAAAACCACTCAATTGAGCACAAGATAAACCATGAAATATGGGTTTATCACACACGTTTGCAATTCTCCGGCAACGGCACCATTTTGATGAGAGAATTTTTGCGCGGTCTAGAATTCAGAATAAATTCCCGTTGCAAGTATAGCTTCTAAACCAACGAAAGTCCTTTCATACAAATGTTTTGGTTGTCACAAGTAACAAACCCCTAAATAAATTGATAACCGAGTATTTAAACCTCGGGTCGTCTTCTCAAGGAATTGCAAGGAGGTATGTTCTTATTATTGGTTATGAAAAAGTGTGTTTTGGGGTTTTTGATTAAGGTAAAAAGTTAGTTGAATGACAAGTAAAATAAAATAATAATAACTAGAAAATAAACCTTTGGCAAGGTACAAGAACTGGAAGTCCTATCCTTATCAATTGTGATGAGAATTGGATTTTAATCCCACTTAGTTAACCTTTACTAAACAAAGGAAGGTCAAGTGGACTAATTAATTTGATACCTAAAGTCCTAGTCTTTCCTTTGGAAAGGCTAGAGTTATTGGAACTCAAATTAATTAGCAACTCCCAATTTCAACCACTGCTTTATTTGACAGCTTAAGCGTCACCAATTACTCAACCAAAGCCAAAAGGGAAAAATCCAAATTATTTATATTATAAATAAAAGAAACAAATCATAAATCTGAAAATACCTCAAATTATATTAAATATAAAATCAATCCAAACATAAAGAGTTCATAAACTAAATTGAGAAAATAAGAGGAATATTGAACCTGTGATTGAAGAAGATGAATTCCTAATCCTAATCCTAAGAGAGAGGAGAGAACATCTCTCTCTAAAAACTACATCTAATCCTAAAATTATGAATTATGAGAGCATAATGATGAATGGATGCATTCCCCCACTTTATAGTCTCTAATCTATGTTTTCCAGGCTGAAAACTGGGTCAAAAATAGCCCAGAAATCGTCCCCTGCGTATTCTGGTATGTACAGGTCGCGGGCAAGTGACGCGGAGGCATCGCCCACGCGGCCGCGCGGATTGAAGTTCGCAGATGCAACGCGTCCGCGTGGATCACGCGTTCGCATCACCTAGTATCAAGGAAACTATGGCATATTATATATCAAATCGAAACCCCAGACGTTAGCTTTCCAACGCAACTAGAACCGCGTTGTTTGGACCTCTGTAGCTAAAGTTATAGCCATTTGAGTGCGAAGAGGTTAGGCTGGACAGCTTAGCAGTTTCTCCAACTTCTTGTATTCCTTCCATTTTTGCATTCTTCCTTTCCATCCTCTGAGCCCTTCCTGCCCTATAATATCTGAAAACACTTAACACACATATCAAGGCATCTAATGGTAATAAGAGAGGATTAAACATAGGGAACTTAAGGCCAAAGAAGCATGTTTTCAATCAAAGCACATAATTAGGAAGGCAAATGTAAAACCATGCAAATAGTATGAATAAGTGGGTAAAGAGTTGATAAAATCCACTCAATTAAGCACAAGATAAACCATAAAATACTGATTTATCAATGGCAGGTTGTACCTCAATGATCCCCAGCTTCTCCATTACAGAGAGTAGCATAAGATTTATACCTGACCCCAGGTCACACAAAGCTTTTTCAAAGATCATGGTGCCTATGGTGCAGGGTATTACGAATTTACCAGGATCTTGTTTCTTTTGAGGTAAAGTTTGCTGAACCCATGTATCTAGTTCACCAATGAGCAAGGGAGGTTCACCTTCCCAAGTCTCATTACCAAACAACTTGCCATTCAGCTTCATGATAGCTCCTAGATATTGAGCAACTTGCTCTCCAGTTACATCTTCATCCTCTTCAGAGGAAGAATAGTCTTCAGAGCTCATGAATGGCAGAAGGAGGTTTAATGGAATCTCTATGGTCTCTATATGAGCCTCAGCTTCCTTTAGGTCCTCAATAGGGGACTCCTTCTTGCCTGAGAGACATCCCATGAGGTCTTCCTCATTGGGATTCATGTCCTCTCCTTCCTCTCTAGGTTCGGCCATGTTGATTATATCAATGGCCTTGCACTCTCTTTTTGGATTCTCTTCAGTATTACTTGGGAGAGTACTAGGAGGAGTTTCAGTGACTTTCTTACTCAGCTGGCCCACTTGTGCCTCCAAATTTCTAATGGAGGACCTTGTTTCACTCATGAAACTTAAAGTGGCCTTAGACAGATCAGAGACTAAATTTGCTAAGTTAGAGGTACTCTGCTCAGAATTCTCTGTCTGTTGCTGAGAAGATGATGGAAAAGGCTTGCCATTGCCAAACCTGTTTATTCCACCATTATTAAAGCCTTGTTGAGGTTTTTGTTGATCCTTCCATGAGAAATTTGGATGATTTCTCCATGAAGAATTATAGGTGTTTCCATAAGGTTCACCCATGTAATTTACCTCTGTCATTGCAGGGTTTTTAGGATCATAAGCTTCTTCTTCAGAAGATGCCTCTTTAGTATTGTTGGATGCATTTTGCCATCCATTCAGACTTTGAGAAATCATGTTAACTTGCTGAGTCAACATTTTGTTCTGAGCCAATATGGCATTCAGAGCATCAATTTCAAGAACTCCCTTCCTTTGAGGCGTCCCATTATTCACGGAATTCCTCTCAGAAGTGTACATGAACTGGTTATTTGCAACCATGTTAATAAGTTCTTGAGCCTCTGCAGGCGTTTTCTTTAGGTGAATGGATCCACCTGCAGAATGGTCCAGTGACATTTTAGAGAACTCAGATAGACCATAATAGAATATATCTATCATGGTCCATTCTGAAAACATGTCAGAAGGACATCTTTTGGTCATCTGCTTGTATCTTTCCCAAGCTTCATAGAGGGATTCACCATCTTTTTGTTTGAAGGTTTGAACATCCACTCTAAGCTTGCTCAGCTTTTGAGGAGGAAAGAACTTAGCCAAGAAGGCCGTGACCAGCTTATCCCAGGAGTCCAGGCTATCTTTAGGTCGACAGTCCAACCATGCTCTAGCTCTATCTCTTACAGCAATAGGGAAAAGCATGAGCCTGTAGACTTCAGGATCTACTCCATTAGTCTTAACAGTCTCACAGATCTGCTAGAACTCAGTTAAGAACTGGTAGGGATCTTCTGATGGAAGTCCATGAAACTTGCAGTTCTGTTGCATCAGAGCATCTAATTGAGGTTTCAGCTCAAAATTGTTTGCTCCTATGGCAGGAATTGAGATGCTTCTTCCATCCAACTTGGACGTGGGTGCAGCATAATCACCAAGCATCCTTCTTGCATTATTGTTGTTTGGTTCGGCTGCCATCTCCTTTTCTTGTTCGAAAATTTCAGCAAGGTTGTCTCTGGATTGTTGTAATTTAGCTTCTCTTAGTTTCCTCTTCAGAGTCCTTTCAGGTTCTGGATCAGCTTCAACAAGAATGCATTTTTCCTTGTTCCTGCTCATATGAAAGAGAAGAGAACAGAAAAGGATGAGAAATCCTCTATGTCTGATGACAAGTCATCTTAGCCTAGTTTTACTAGTCTTTTTCTTTGTTTTAATTTAGTTTTATGCACTTTCTTAAGCCATAAGTAAGCCAATTAGGTTGAAATTCATGTTTCCTTTGATTCAATCAACCATGAATAAATTGATGCATTTTCATGAGTTTTTGTGCCATAATTGCTCATATGACAAGAAGAAGAATAACTCTCATGATTATGGCATAGCTTTGATATAATTGTTGATTGATGATAGGAGGAATAAAGCTTGGAAGAAGGTTGCAAGAATGGGCTTGAAAAGAGGGATCAACGTTTGAGCTAACGTTTGCCTCAAACGTTAACTCAAACGTGAAAAGAAGATGAAGAATACCCTGGAAGGAGCCAACGTTTGTGCCAACGTTTGCCTCAAACGTTGAGGCAAACGTTGGCTGAAGAAGAAGCAGGGGAAGGAGCCAACGTTTGTGCCAACGTTTGCCTCAAACGTGAGGTCAAACGTTGGCGCCAAAAAGATGAGAAAGAGCACTCCTGGGCACAGCAACGTTTGAGCCAACATTTGCCTCAAACGTGAGGTCAAACATTGGCTACATTTTGGCAAGAAAGAGCATGGAAGAGCACCCCTGATTGATGGTTTAGTTGAGCCACGTTTGCGCCAACGTTTACCTCAAACGTTAGGCCAAACGTTGGCCAGAAAGGAGCTTGGGAAGACCCACGTTTGAGCTCACGTTTGACCTCAAACGTTGGCTCAAACATGGATGACAGCAAATGGGCTATCTGCATAATGCCTCACACAAGGGACGCTTGAGTCAACGTTTGCCTCAAATGTTGACTCAAACGTGAATGGTTCATGGCCCGGTTCACAAGTGGATTTCTTCCCAACACCAAGAGCAATCAACAGAGGCTATTGTCAACCCAATTCCATCAAGACTAAAGGCCCAATTCAAGGCTTAATGATCATTTGAAGAAAGTGTATAAATAGCTTAGGATTTGAAGTTTTAGGAGAGCTTTCTTTTTAGAATTTTCAGAATAGTTACAGAGAGCTCGCTTTTACATTTTTGGTTATTGCCTTCAGAATTTTGGAGTCCCTGGGAAGGAGAATTGAATTCTCTTCCTCTTAGTTTTCTTGTTTTCAATTTCATTTGAACTTGTCTTGAGTCTTGGGTGTTGAAGAATTGAGGAAATTCTGTCTCAATCTCACCTTGAGATCTCTCTATTTTTCTTACTGCAACTTCTGGAAATTGAACTTGGATTTATATTTCTACATTGCTCTCTTCTTTAGTTTTGCATTTGCTCTATGAATTTGGATCTAGGAAGGCATTGAGATCTAGACTTAGTTATCTAGTCTCTTGGGTCCTGAGATCTGTTGGTTTCCATTTTAATTTCCTTGTTTAATTACTACACCAAGCTTATTTTCCTTTTAGTTTGAGATCCGGTTCAACTAATTCCATCAACTACTCTTCATTCTGTTGAGTTTTGCTTTTCCTTGTTTAATTCCTGCAGATCCAATTCCCATTCCCCTTTTATTTTTCAAGTCATTTATATTTCTTGCACTTTAAGATTCTGCAATTTAGATTTCTTGCGTTCTAAGTTTCTGCCATTTAATTTATTGTTCTTTAAGATTCAGCACTTTTATTTTCTGTTCTCTTTAATTTCCTGCAATTTACCCTTCCCCTTTTACATTCCTTGCAATTTAGTTACTGCCAATTACAAATCAATCAACCAATACTTGATTCGCTTGACTAAATCAACCACTAAACTAAAATTGCTCAATCCTTCAATCCCTGTGGGATCGACCACACTCCCGTGAGTTTTATTACTTGATGCGACCCGGTGCACTTGCCGGTGAGTTTTGTGTCGGATCATTTTCCGAACATCAAGTTTTTGGCGCCGTTGCCGGGGATTGAATAGATTGACAATGATTAAGTGAGGTGGTAGTTTAGATCAAGCACTTTTTCTTTAATTTTGATTAACCCACTAACTGTTTGAGACTTTGTCTCAACTAATTTCACTCAACTTTCAAGAGTGCTGTTGTTTGTTCTTTGTGGTTGAGTGTATGACACAGGTAAGAGGAGAGACTCCTCACTTCTCTGAGCAAGACCAACGAACTCTCAGGAGGTTGAGAAGAGAAGCTAGAGGAAAAAGTGTTGTTGGAGAAGAAGTCTCTGAGGAAGAAGAGTACCACGAGATGGAAGGGAACCACTCAAATCTGAATGCAACAGGGGGAGTAGCCAACAATAACCCCCCTCAAAAAAGAGTCCTAGCTTCTTACACATTTGCAAATCCAAGACACAGTGGGAGTAGCATTCTCACTCCCAATATCAATGCAAACAACTTTGAGCTAAAACCACAACACATTACACTTGTCCAGAACAATTGTTCCTATGGAGGCAGCCCATTGGAAGATCCTAACCAACATTTATCTACCTTCTTAAGGATTTGTGACACTGTCAAATCCAATGGCGTGAATCCTGAAACTTACAAGCTTTTGTTATTCCCATTCTCATTAAGGGACAAGGCTGCACAATGGCTTGAAACTTTTCCCCAAGGAAGTATCACTAGTTGGGATGATTTGGTGACTAAATTTCTAGCCAAATTCTACCCACCCCAAAGGATCATCAGGCTGAAAACTGAGGTGCAGACATTCACACAATTAGATGCCGAATCCTTGTATGAAGCATGGGAGAGGTACAAAGCCTTAATCAGAAAGTGTCCCCCAGAGATGTTCAATGAATGGGATGTGCTGCAGAATTTCTATGAAGGCTTGACATTGAAATCTCAAAAGGCATTAGATCACTCTGCTGAAGGTTCATTACAACTGATGAAAACTGCTGAAGAAGCCCAGAATCTTGTGGACATGGTGGCCAACAATCAATACTTCTTTGCTCAACAAAAAACCCGCCAACCATCACAGAGAAAGGGGGTACTAGAATTGGAAGGAGTGGACTCCATTTTGGCTCAAAACAAGATGATGCAACAACAAATTCAACAACAGTTTGAACAAATGGCCAAAAGGATTGACAGCCTTCAAGTAGCAGCTGTGAACACAAGCCAACCATCAACTGTATGGGTGCAGAATGAAGAAAGCCAAGAAGAGCGACAACAGGAGCAAGTGCAGTATATGCATAACCAAAACTCTGGACAGAATGAAGTTTATGGTGATACCTACAATTCTTCCTGGAAGAATCACCCCAACCTTAGATGGGGAGATAACCATAACCAAGGCCAACAGCCATGGCAAAGAAACACAACCCAAAATAACCCAAGGAACAACCAGCAAAACAACAACCAAAATTCATTCAGAAAACCGCAAAACACTTACCCCAACTCTAACCATTATCCAACCCATAACCAACCCATCAACCAAAATACCTATCATCCACCACCCACATCTCACAACCAACCACAAGCATCCCCAGAATCTCAAAGAATCACTAACCTGGAAACCTTGATAGACAAAATGTGGAAACACCAAGAAATGACGGCCAAGAATCAAGAAGCTTCCATCAAGAACATGGAAAGACAAATAGGCCAGCTCTCTAAACACTTTGCAACAGAGAGACCATCAAGTTCACTACCAAGTGACACAATTCCAAATCCTAAGGAAGAGTGTAAGGCAATACAGTTAAGAAATAGGAGAACATTGATGAGCAACAATGACACTACAAGGAAACAAGTGGAGAGCAGCAAAAAGCCAACAGATACAGAGGAAGCCAATGATCAAAATATGGTGCCAAACAAAAACACAGAGAACCCTAAAAGAAAAGAAGACCAGCCAATCAATATACATGAGGGAGAGGAAGAAGCACAGAAAAAGGAGAAAGCCTTCATTCCTTCGCTGCCATATCCACAGAGGTTCAACAAAGAAACCAAAGATCAACACTTCCACAAATTCCTGGAAACTTTCAAGAAGCTGGAAATCAACATTCCCCTGGCTGAGGCATTGGAGCAGATGCCCTTATATGCCAAGTTCTTGAAGGAACTCATCAACAAAAAAAGAAGCTGGCTGGAGAAGGAGACTGTACTTCTCACTGAAGAATGCAGTGCACTCATCAGAAAAGGACTCCCTCCCAAGTTGGAAGATACAGGAAGTTTCTTCCTACCTTGCACCATTGGAAGTCTATTTATCAACAAGGGGATGTGTGATTTAGGAGCAAGCATAAATCTGATTCCATCCTCTTTAGTGAAAAAGCTTGGCATAGAGAAGGTGAAACCAATACAGATGTCATTGGAATTGGTGGACCAGTCAGTAGTACATCCCAAAGGAGTGATCGAAAACCTTTTAGTTAAGGTTGACAAGTTCATTTATCCTGCGAATTTTGTAATCTTGGAAACAGAAGAAGAAGGAAACAATTCGATTATCTTGGGAAGGCCATTTTTAGCTACCGCCAGAGCCATCATAGATGTAGAGCAAGGAGAACTAACTCTCAGGATGCATGAGGAAAGCATTACTCTGAAAGTGTTTCCAGAACAATAAAATTCTGAAGAAAGAAGCCAAGTAATCAATGACTGTTTCCAAGGCAAGCAATCAACAATACAGTAAAGCAGAAGAATGAACATATGCAAGGAAAAGAAGATACTCAAAAAGAAATTTGGAAGATAAACAAGAAGGAAAGTGCCACAACTAAAGCTACTGTCATGGAAGAAAGGTTAACAAGAAAAAGGAAGAAAAACAAGAAGAAGGCTAACAAAGGGTGGAGGAATAAAAGAACCCCAACTGAAGGATTCTCCAAAGGTGACAAAGTGCAATTAGTATATCAACAGCTGGGAACAAAAGATCACTACACTGTTAACCAAGTACTCTCTCTTGAGCACGTTGAAATTGAGCACCAAGGCACACAAAGAAGGCTCACAGTGAGGGGGGATAAGCTGCGACATTTCAACCATCAACCACCCTAAGAGGATAAATGTCAAGCTAGTGACACTAAAAGAGCGGTTGTTGGGAGGCAACCTAACCTGAGGTAGTTCTTTCCTTTCAATGCTAGTTCAATAAAAAGATTAAGTGAATTCACCTGCAGTGCAAGGAGCTAAGTTTGGTGTTGCACACCAAAATAATTTAAAGGAGAATGAAGGATTCTAAGTTTGGTGTTCCACGAAAAATCTAATTTAAAAACACATTCTCACCTTCTGCATAAAGGGTTGCTAGCTCCAAGCAATCAGATGAATCATTTAATCATTGTCTACTTCTACTTTGTAGTTTTATTACTTTTAGCTAAGACACTAGGAATTCACATTTGATCGACTCGATGCATCAGAGGCAGTAGCAAGGGACTAAGTTTGGTGTTCACACACCAAAGTAAGTTCAAAAGCCTACAAGAAGGTCCTGCACACTAACTAGTTACCTAAGGGCTTGAGAAACAAGCAACTTCCATTAACTCTGTAGGGATTCAAACACTTTCTCGGGAGGACTTCGCACCATTAGTTGAGAGTAAGAAGAAGAAGCCACAAAAGGTTGTATTGTCACTTAACTCCATCAGCATTCAATTTCTCTAAATTTGAAGTTTGAATATGCCCATCTTAGCAGTAAGTGTTAGTTCAGTAGTTATGCATCTTGAATATTATTTTCAATAAGTATGCTAGTCTAAGTGTGCTTGTGTGTTTACTTTCACTTAACTAATGCATGCTCTGTCCCCTAAGTCTTTTCAATTCAATAAAAGAAATGTTTGAAACATGAAGTAAGATGGTTCATTGCTAGCTAGAAGTCAAATAATAGTAAGTGGTGGCATGTATGTGTGATTGTGTGGTAACTTACTTTTAGTGAATAAAAGGAATAGAATGTTCTCTTTTTAAGTATAAAGTAGTTCACTGTCTATGAATCTCAAAAAAATAAAAGTCCTTGGTTGAAAAGAAAAGAAAAAGTTAGAATGAGAAAAGCCAAAAATGGCAGCAGCAAGAACAAAAGAAAGAAGAAATAGAGCTAGACACCAATAGCTTGAACCTTAGAATATTTGCCTGTGGTGTCTTTGTACTAGGATCTGCTTGGATTATTAAGTTCTTTGGAGTGCATCAACAATTGGTAACTTGGGTTAACTAACCCGGGATTATCAACTGAAAATTCACCATCAAGAGCAACCTAACTACAAGACATTTAGTAACCCAAAGAGGTGCTGGGCATCAATGTTCTAAGAAGGCATGTGAGCCAAGTGTCTAAAGTGAATAATGTGTCAAGCATAAATAAAGAAAAGAGCTTGTTACACATGACACTGAACTAAGGTTTATAAAGAAAAAAAAATTCAGTAAACAAGGACAAAGGAATAATGAGAGGTCATAGCAGTGTGTTGCTTGATGCTTAGAGGAAACTTTCTAGGCCTACATGTCAATAAGAAGTGAGTAGTTACATATCTGCATAAAACCCCATGAGCTACCAATAATACTCTACTAACATGAGCATTCTCTTCCTTTTTCATTCTTTCTTCTTAATAATTCTGTTCTTACTTGGGGACAAGCAAGTTTTAAGTTTGGTGTTGTGATGACAAGTCATCTTAGCCTAGTTTTACTAGTCTTTTTCTTTGTTTTCATTTAGTTTTATGCACTTTCTTAAGCCATAAGTAAGCCAATTGGGTTGAAATTCATGTTTCCTTTGATTCAATCAACCATGGATAAATTGATGCATTTTCATGAGTTTTTGTGCCATAATTGCTCATATGACAAGAAGAAGAATAACTCTCTTGATTATGGCATAGCTTTGATACAATTGTTGATTGATGATAGGAGGAATAAAGCTTGGAAGAAGGTTGCAAGAATGGGCTTGAAAAGAGGGATCAACGTTTAAGCTAACGTTTGCCTCAAACGTTAACTCAAACATGAAAAGAAGATGAAGAATACCCTGGAAAGAGCCAACGTTTGCCTCAAACGTTGAGGCAAACGTTGGCTGAAGAAGAAGCAGGGGAAGGAGCCAACGTTTGCGCCAACGTTTGCCTCAAACATGAGGTCAAACGATGGCGACAAAAAGATGAGAAAGTGCACTCCTGGGCACAGCAACGTTTGAGCCAACGTTTGCCTCAAACGTAAGGTCAAACCTTGGCTACATTTTGGCAAGAAAAAGCATGGAAGAGCACCCTTGATTGATGGTTTAGTTGAGCCACGTTTGCGCCAATGTTTACCTCAAACGTTAGGCCAAACGTTGGCCAAAAAGGAGCTTGGGAAGACCCACGTTTGAGCTCACGTTTGACCTCAAACG
Organism: Arachis stenosperma; assembly: GCF_014773155.1. NCBI lineage: Eukaryota > Viridiplantae > Streptophyta > Magnoliopsida > Fabales > Fabaceae > Arachis > Arachis stenosperma. The sequence continues at coordinate 105,112,334 of NC_080380.1, read as the reverse complement.
TTGGCTCAAACGTGGATGACAGCAAATGGGCTATCTGCATAATGCCTCACACAAGGGACGTTTGAGTCAACGTTTGCCTCAAACGTTGACTCAAACGTGAATGGTTCATGGCCCGGTTCACAAGTGGATTTCTTCCCAACACCAAGAGCAATCAACAGAGGCTATTGTCAACCCAATTCGATCAAGACTAAAGGCCCAGTTCAAGGCTTAATGATCATTTGAAGAAAGTGTATAAATAGCTTAGGATTTGAAGTTTTAGGAGAGCTTTCTTTTTAGAATTTTCAGAATAGTTACAGAGAGCTCGCTTTTACATTTTTGGTTATTGCCTTCAGAATTTTGGAGTCCCTGGGAAGGAGAATTGAATTCTCTTCTTTTTAGTTTTCTTGTTTTCAATTTCATTTGAACTTGTTTTGAGACTTGGGTGTTGAAGAATTGAGGAAATTCTATCTCAATCTCACCTTGAGATCTCTCTGTTTTTCTTACTGCAACTTCTGGAAATTGAACTTGGATTTACATTTCTACATTGCTCTCTTCTTTAATTTTGCATTTGCTCTTTGAATTTGGATCTAGGAAGGCATTGAGATCTAGACTTAGTTATCTAGTCTCTTGGGTCCTGAGATCTATTGGTTTCCATTTTAATTTCCTTGTTTAATTACTACACCAAGCTTATTTTCCTTTTAGTTTGAGATCCGGTTCAACTAATTCCATCAACTACTCTTCATTCTGTTGAGTTTTGCTTTTCCTTGTTTAATTCCTACAGATCCAATTCCCATTCCCCTTTTATTTTTCAAGTCATTTATATTTCTTACTTTAAGATTCTGCAATTTACATTTCTTGTGTTCTAAGTTTCTGCCATTTAATTTCTTGTTCTTTAAGATTCAGCACTTTTATTTTCTGTTCTCTTTAATTTTCTGCAATTTACCCTTCCCATTTTACATTCCTTGCAATTTAGTTACTGCCAATTACAAATCAATCAACCAATACTTGATTCGCTTGACTAAATCAACCACTAAACTAAAATTGCTCAATCCTTCAATCCCTGTGGGATCGACCTCACTCCCGTGAGTTTTATTACTTGATGCGACCCGGTGCACTTGCCGGTGAGTTTTGTGTCGGATCATTTTCCGCACATCAATGTCACAGTATAGAGATTCCTTTATGTGAGTAGAAGAAGAAGGGAATAAAGAAAGGAGAATCCAAACACAATGGTGAGGATATGGACAGAGATTTTGAGATGAAGAGAAGTGTTAGTAAATGAATAAATAAATAAAATAAGATGAGAGATAGAAGTTTTCGAAAATAATTTTGAAAAGGAGTTAATGATTTTTGAAAATTAAGATAAGAAATAAAATTAAAATTAAAATTTAAAACAATTAATTAATGAAGAAAAATTTGAAAAAGAGGGAAGTGATTTTCAAAAATTAGAGAAGGAAAAGTAGTTAGTTGGTTTTGAAAAAGATAAGAAACAAACAAAAAGTTAGTTAGTTAATTAAAAAAGATTTGAAAATCAATTTTTGAAAAGATAAGAAGATAAGAAGTTGGAAAAGATATTTTAAAATCAAATTTTTGAAAAAGATAAAATTTTTGAAAAAGATATGACATAAAAGATAAGATAAAAAGATATGATTAAAATTAAAATTGATTACTTTACTAACAAGAAACTAAAAGATAAGATTCTAGAATTTAAAGATTGAACATTTCTTAACAAGAAAGTAACAAACTTCAAATTTTTGAATCAATCATATTAATTGTCAGCATAATTTTTGAAAATAAAGATAAAACTAAGAAAAATATTTTTGAAAAATATTTTGAAGGATTTTCGTAAATTAATAAGAAAAATGAAAAAGGTTCAATTTTTGAAAAAGTTTTGAAAAGATAAGATTTTTAAAATTTGAAAATTTGACTTGACTTATAAGAAACAACTAATTTTAAAAATTTTTGACTAAGTCAACCCAAATTTTCAAAATTTTGAGAGAAAAAAGAAAAATATATTTTTTTATTTTTGAATTTTTAATTATGAGAGAGCAAAACATAAAAAATGACTCACAACATGAAAATTATGAATCAAAACACATGATGCATGCAAGAACACTATGAATGTCAAGATGATGATGCACATCAAGAACATATTTTTGAAAATTTTTGATGCAAAGAAAACATGCAAGACACCAAACTTAGAAATCTTTAATGCTTAGACAATATGAATGCAAAAATGCACATGAAAAACATCATACAACACAAAACAAGAAAACATCAAGATCAAACAAGAAGACTTACCAAGAACAACTTGAAGATCGTGAAGAACACTATGAATGCATGAATTTTCGAAAAATGCAAGAACAATATGAATATGCAATTGACACCAAACTTAAAAGTTGACTCAAGACTTAAACAAGAAACACAAAATATTTTTTATTTTTATGATTTTATTATTTTTTTGTATTTTATTTTATATTTTTTGAAAAAGATATAGGAAAAAGGAAGTAATGAATTCAATGTCCTCAATCAAAATCCTATGAATTAGACATGGCTTAATAGCCAGCCAAGCAGTGGCGGAACTTAAAACAAAATTTTGGGGGGCCACATAGAAGATAATTGTCAAAATGCTTTTGATATGGACCCATTTAAGATAAGTTCCTCTAATCTAATCTCTCTGGTTTGGGTGATATTGCCAAATTTAAAGCCGTTTTTCAGGGTCTCGTTATAAAAAATTAAGGTAACTTTTTGAACTTTTAAAGGTTACATCTCACTTTTTTCGTGATTCATTAAAGTAGAAGAATTATCTACAGGTGTTGATACTGTAAAAATTATATGTTTTTCTTCTTAAATATTAGCCTTCCTCTTAAAAAATGCATCAATTCTTTAATTTTTCATTATTATTTTATATAAAAATTTGAATATATATCCTGTAAAATATTTAAAGAAGAAGTTAGAAGGACAAATATTAAAATTTATAATATTTATTGAATTTTTTTATCAATTTATACAAATATAATAATATTATTACTTATTGAATATTCTATTATTTTTTATTATATAAAAAGTTAAATTAAATAAATAGTAAAATATAAAATAATATTAAATTAAATAAATAAAAAATATCTAATTTTTATATGTAAACTTAAAGATAGAGAAAGTGTTATTTATTGAACTTATTGAGTACTTTAAGTCATAATAAAATATTTAAACCAATTGAATTATTTTTTATCTTTGAAAAAGTACTACTAATTTTTTTATAAAAAGTTTGGGGGGCCATGGCCACCCCTTGTCTGAACTAAGCTCCGCCACTGCAGCCAAGCTAAAACATGTTATATGAAACTCTATAATTCATTCTTGAAAACTCTGAAAATTTTCGAAAATAGGTGATAAATTTTTGAAAGATTTTTGAAAAATTTTTGAAAATAAAACAAAAAAGAAAATTACCTAATCTGAGCAACAAGATGAACCATCAGTTGTCCAAACTCAAACAATCCCCGGCAACGGTGCCAAAAACTTGGTGGACGAAATTGTGATTCATACTTAAATTGTTGTTCGAAATTGACTCCCCAGTAATGGCCCCAAAAACTTGGTGCTCAATACCATGGTCTAAACATAATTTCACAACTTCGTTCAACTAACTAGCAAGTGTACTGGGTCGTCCCAGTAATAAACCTTACGTGAGTAAGGGTCGATCCCACAGAGATTGTTGGTATGAAGCAAGCTTTGGTCATCTTGTAAATCTCAGTCAGGCGAATAATAAATGGTTATGGAGTTTTCGAATAATAATAACAAATAAACTGAAAATAAAGATAGAAATACTTATGTAGATCATCGATGGGAATTTCAGATAGGCATATGAAGATGCTGTGCTCCTTCTGAATCTCTACTTTCCTACTGCCTTCATCCAATCCTTCTTACTCCTTTCCATGGCAAGCTATATGTAGGGCATCACCGTTGTCAATGGCTACATCCCATCCTCTCAGTGAAAAAGGTCCAAATGCTCTGTCACGACATGGCTAATCATCTGTCGGTTCTCGATCATGTCAGAATAGAATCCCTTGATTCTTTTGCGTTTGTCATCACGCCCAACAATCGCGGGTTTGAAGCTCGTCATAGTCATTCAATCCCAGAATCCTACTCGGAATACCACAGACAAGGTTTAGACTTTCCGGATTCTCATGAATGCCGCCATCAATTCTAGCTTATACCATGAAAACTCTGATCTCACAGAATGGACGGCTCGGTTGTCAGGCGAGGGCAACCATGCGTCGTGCATCAGGAATCCAAGAGATACACACTCTAGCTTTCTCTTGTAGAACGGAAGTGGTTGTCAGGCACGCGTTCATAGGGACGGATGATGATGAGTGTCACGGATCATCACATCCATCAGGTTGAAGTACGAGTAGTATCTTAGAACAGAAACAAGATTGAATTTGAATAAAAGATAGTAGTAATTGCATTAAAACTCGAGGTACAGCAGAGCTCCACACCCTTAATCTATGGTGTGTAGAAACTTCACTGTTGAAAATACATAAGTGATGAAGGTTCAGTCTTGGCCAAATGGCCAGCCCCCAAAATGTGATCTCAAGATCCAAAAATACAATCCCAGATCCAGAATTGGTCAAAAGACCCCATATACACTAGTAAAAAGTTCTATTTATACTAAACTAGCCACTAGGGTTTACAGAAGTAAGTAATTGATGCAGAAATCCACTTTCAGGGCCCACTTGGTGTGTGCTTGGGCTGAGCTTGAACTTTACACGTGCAGAGGCTTCTCTTGGAGTTGAACGCCAAGTTGTAACGTATTTTTGGCGTTCAACTCTGGCTCGTGACGTGTTTCTGGCGTTTGACTCCAGAATGCAACATGAAACTAGCGTTGAGCGCCAGTTTGCATCGTTTAATCCCGAATAAAGATGAACTATTATATATTGCTGGAAAGATCTGGATGTCCACTTTCTAACGCCGTTGAGAGCGCGCCATTTGGAGTTCTGTAGCTCCAAAAAATCCATTTCGAGTGCAGGGAGGTCAGAATCCAACAGCATCAGCAGTCCTTTGTCAGCCTCCTTCTCAAAGTTTTGCTCAGGTCCCTCAATTTCAGCCAGAAAATACCTGAAATCACAGAAAAACACACAAACTCATAGTAAAGTCCAGAAATGTGAATTTAGCATAAAAACTAATGAAAACATCCCTAAAAGTAGCTAGATTATGCTAAAAACTATCTAAAAATAATGCCAAAAAGCGTATAAATTATCCGCTCATCAATAGCCCGGCTTGTGGGCTTTTTTAACTCTTTATATTTTGTAAATGGTGGTTCTGATTTTTGCTACATTCCTAGTTGCTTGTTTAGCAACTTTATTTTGAAAAACAAAGTAATTTCCAAGCTCTTGGGGCTAGTTTTGGTAGCCTTTTGAGTTTGTTATTATTATAACTTGTGTTTTTCGTAACATATCTGTCTGCACTCGTCTTGGTACCTTTCTAGGTTTTGGGAGTGTTGGAACTTTCGTTGTCTAACCTCTTTGGATTGGCTTGATTCCTTTGAGCCTTTGACTGATGTTATTTTCAGTAATTTGTTTTGTTCAGACCTTGTTAGGGTCTTTATTAGGAATTACTTTGTATAACGCTAAGGTTTTCGAGAGGCCGATTTCATCATGTTGGTTTTGTCCAAGTTGTTGTTAGTAACCCTCTTTTTTGGACCTTGTTTAGGTCTCTTTCAGGGATTACTTTGTAACCTTGTGTTTTGGGCCGACTCCATCGTGTCGGACCCTTCTAAGTTATTTTGTAATCCTCTTTCTTGGACCTTGTTCAGGCCTCTTTCAGAGATTACTTTTATAACTTTTATGTTTTGGGCCGACTTCATCATGTCGGGCCCTTCTAAGTTATTTTTGTAATCCTCTTTCTTGGACCTTGTGCAGGTCTCTTTCAGGGATTACTTTTATAACTTTTATGTTTTGGGCCGACTTCATCATGTCGGGCCCTTCTAAGTTATAGTAATCCTCTTTTATATGGCTGGCCAGACCTCTTTCCAGGGATTTACTTATAACTTTGGTTATTGCGACTGGTCTGACTTCTTTACATCGACCAGTCTTTAAGTTATTTTTTAGCAATCCATTTTATTAAGACCTCGTCAGGTCCTTTCTATGGATAACTTTCGATAACTTCTTGCATTATTCTGTTTTCATCTTTGCCGATTTTGTAGAAATTGGGTTTAATCCTCATTTGGTCGACCTTTTAATGAATTTGGTTTTCATCTCTGTTGGCCTTTATCGTGATCGTGTAGTGAATTTGATTTTCACTTTCTGCCGATCTGTAGCTTTATAATCGGACCATGAATATTTCATATTAATGCGACTTGAGAATTTGTAGAAGATCTAAACAGATTTTACTCAAAAGAAAATGCAAATATATACATGTGGGAGTTTAATCCCTCTAAGTCGGGTAATTTGTAGGTGTTGGCTTGGCGCCTCATTAAAAATCCTTTTCAGGAAAAAGAATGCGCCTTATCCTAAGATCCTTTATCATCCCTAACTGTTCCGAGGGTTACCTGAAACTGGAGGTCGATCTCGGATGAGATCTTCCGTACTGGTCGTAGCTGGTGTGTCCGGCAGGTGGATGACAGCCGGAGCTGGTACGTCCGACTTATTGGACTGATGGTGCTGCTGATCCTCTGTCACCGAAGTGTGGGGTTTACCTGCAAGGGATCCGATGCTTAAGTTAGCAAGGGTATTAAGCAGGTTTTATGTAGAATCAGAGTATGAGTTATACCTGGGTGTTCCAGTGTATTTATAATGGTAAGGAGTAACCTCTCTGCAGATAAGATAGTTATCTTATCTTATCTTATCTTATCTTATCTTTGAGTGAAGTCATCTTATCTTTAGGGAAACCGCCTTTATCTTTCTGGGCTTTGGCTGCCTTTAGATTGGGCTGTGTTCCTTCATTTTGGGCCTGCTTTGGGCTCCTTTGGCGATTTGGCCGAGCTCTTTGAGAAGAGGTCGAGCATTGGCCGAGCACTTTGAGAAGAGGTTGGATAGTCTGACCTGAAGAGGTCGGTCGGCTTGTCGCTAAACATCTCGGGTCGGACAGCTTGACCCAGGGTATGAACACTAACTATAGTACCTTCTTAGGTTGCAGGTGTGCCATGACCTAGGAAGCTCTCACCCATCGAGTTTGGACAGTCTGTAGTAGCCCTTTCCAAGTACTTCTATGACTCGGTAGGGTTCTTTCCAGTTTGCTGTCAGCTTTCTTTCTCCAGGTCGAGTTACTCCGATATCGTTTCAGACTAGGATGAGGTCGTTCTCAGCAAAAACTCGCTGTACTACCTTTTGATTGTATCTCGAAGCCATTCGACATTTTAATGCTTCTTCCTTGATCCGAGCTTTTTCTTGGAATTCCGAAAGTAGGTTGAGTTCTTCCCTTTGAAGTTGGGAGTTGGCTTCTTCACTATAGTGGATCACTCTAGGAGACCCTTCTTCAATCTCTACTGGGATCGTTGCCTCCATTCCGTACGCTAATCGGAAGGGTGATTCCTTTGTGGTGGAATGTGGTGTTTTTCGATATGCCCATAGGACTTGTGGGAGCTCCTGAGCCCAGGTGGTGCGCGAAATTGTGATTCACTACACAACTTTGCACAACTAACCAGCAAGTGCACTGGGTCGTCCAAGTAATACCTTACGCGAGTAAGGGTCGATCCCACGGAGATTGTTGGTATGAAGCAAGCTATGGTCACCTTGTAAATCTCAGTCAGGCAGACTCAAATGGGTATAGATGATGAATAAAGCATAAAGATAAAGATAGAGATACTTATGTATATCATTGGTGAGAGCTTCAGATAAGCGTATGAAGATGCCTTCCCTTCCGTCTCTCTGCTTTCCTACAGTCTTCATCCAATCCTTCTTACTCCTTTCCATGGCAAGCTCATGTAGGGTTTCACCGTTGTTAGTGGCTACCTCTCATCCTCTCAGTGAAAATGTTCCCATGCTCTGTCACAGCATATGGCTAATCAGCTGTCGGTTTTCGGTCAGGCCGGAATAAAATCCATCGATTCTTTTGCGTCTGTCACTAACGCCCCGCCTGCTAGGAGTTTGAAGCACGTCACAGTCATTCAATCATTGAATCCTACTCAGAATACCACAGACAAGGTTAGACCTTCCGGATTCTCTTGAATGCCGCCATCAGTTCTCGCCTATACCACGAAAACTCTGATCTCACGGAATGGCTGGCTCGTTTGTCAGGCGAGCACTCGTTTGTCAGGCGATCAACCATGCATCGTGTATCAGGAATCCAAGAGATATTCACTAAGCCTCGTATGCTTATAGAACAAGAGTGGTTGTCAGTCACTTTGTTCATAAGTGAAAATGATGATGAGTGTCACGGATCATCACATTCATCAAGTTGAAGAACAAGTGATATCTTGGACAAAGAACAAGCGGAATTGAATAGAAGAACAATAGTAATTGCATTAATACTCGAGGTACAGCAGAGCTCCACACCTTAATCTATGGTGTGTAGAAACTCCACCGTTGAAAATACATAAGAACAAGGTCTAGGCATGGCCGAATGGCCAGCCTCCCAAAGAGGGTTCAATCATAGAAACATGATAAAAAGCTCTCTACATACAATAGTAAAAGGTCCTACTTATAGAAAACTAGTAGCTTAAGGTGTACATAGATGAGTAAATGACATAAAAATCCACGTCCGGGTCCACTTGGTGTGTGCTTGGGCTGAGCAATGAAGCATTTTTCGTGCAGAGACTCTTCTTGGAGTTAAACGCCAGCTTTTATGCCAGTTTGGGCGTTTAACTCCCATTTAGGTGCCAGTTCCGGCGTTTAACGCTGGAATTTCTGTAGGTGACTTTGAACGCCGGTTTGGGCCATCAAATCTTCGGCAAAGTATGGACTATCATATGTTGCTGGAAAGCCCAGGATGTCTACTTTCCAACGCCGTTGAGAGCGCGCCAATTGGGCTTCTGTAGCTCCAGAAAATCCACTTCGAGTGAAGGGAGGTCAGAATCCAACAGCATCTGCAGTCCTTTTGAGTCTCTGGATCAGATTTTTGCTCAGATCCCTCAATTTCAGCCATAAAATACCTGAAATCACAGAAAAACACACAAAATCATAGTAAAGTCCAGAAAAGTGAATTTTAACTAAAAACTAATAAAAATATACTAAAAACTAACTAAAAGATACTAAAAACATACTAAAAACAATGCCAAAAAGCGTACAAATTATCCGCTCATCACAACACCAAACTTAAATTGTTGCTTGTCCCCAAGCAACTGAAGATCAAATAGGATAAAAAGAAGAGAATATGCAATGAACTCCAAAAACATCTATGAAGATCAGTATTAATTAGATGAGCGGGGCTTTTAGCTTTTTGCCTCTGAATAGTTTTGGCATCTCACTTTATCCTTTGGAATTCAGAATGATTGGCTTCTTTAGGAACTTAGAATCCAGATAGTGTTATTGATTCTCCTAGTTAAGTATGATGATTCTTGAACACAGCTACTTATTGAGTCTTGGCTGTGGCCCAAAGCACTCTGTCTTCCAGTATTACCACCGGATACATACATGCCACAGACACAGGGTTCTTAAGCACAACTAGAGGGTGTCCAGGGTTCTTAAGCACACTCTTATTGCCTTGGGTGTCCAGGGTTCTTAAGCACAACCATAATTGGGTGAACCTTTTCAGATTGTGACTCAGCTTTGCTAAAGTCCCCAACTAGAGGTGTCCAGGGTTCTTAAGCACACTCTTATTGCCTTGGATCACAACTTTATTTCTTTCTTTTTCTTCCTTTTTCTCTTTCTTTTTCGTTTTTTTTTTCTCTTTTTTTTTCTTTTTTTTTTCGCTTGCTTTCTTCTTCTTTTTTTTTTGTATTCACTGCTTTTTCTTGCTTCAAGAATCATTTTTATGATTTTTCAGATCCTCAGTAACATGTCTCCTTTTTCATCATTCTTTCAAGAGCCAACATTCATGAACCACAAATTCAAAAGACATATGCACTGTTCAAGCATACATTCAGAGAACAAAAGTGTTACCACCACATCAAAGTAATTAAACTGTTATAAAATTCAAAATTCATGCAATTCTTTTCCTTTTCAATTAAGAACAATCTCTAAGAAAGGTGATGGATTCATAGGACATTCATAACTTTAAGGCATAAACACTAAGACACTAATGATCATAAGACACAAACATAGATAAACATAAGCACTAAAATTCGAAAAACAAGAAAATAAAGAACAAGGAGATTAAAGAACGGGTCCACCTTAGTGATGGCGGCTTGTTCTTCCTCTTGAAGGTCTGATGGAGTGCTTGAGCTCCTCAATGTCTCTTCCTTGTCTTTGTTGCTCCTCTCTCATGATTCTTTGATCTTCTCTGATTTCATGGAGGAGGATGGAATGCTCTTGGTGCTCCACCCTTAGTTGTCCCATGTTGGAACTCAATTCTCCTAGGGAGGTGTTTAGTTGCTCCCAATAGTCTTGTGGAGGAAAGTGCATCCCTTGAGGTATCTCAGGGATCTCATGATGAGAGGGGTCTCTTGTTTGCTCCATCCTTTTCTTGGTGATGGGCTTGTCCTCATCAATGGGGATATCTCATTCTATGTCAACTCCAACTGAATAACAGAGGTGACAAATGAGATGAGGAAAGGCTAGCCTTGCCAAGGTGGAAGACTTGTCCGCCACTTTATAGAGTTCTTGGGCTATAACCTCATGAACTTCCACTTCTTCTCCAATCATGATGCTATGAATCATGATGGCCCGGTCTAGAGTAACTTCGGACCGGTTGCTAGTGGGAATGATTGAGCGTTGGATAAACTCCAACCACCCTCTAGCCACGGGTTTGAGGTCATGCCTTCTCAATTGAACCGGCTTCCCTCTTGAATCTCTCTTCCATTGTGCGCCCTCTTCACATATGACTGTGAGGACTTGGTCCAACCTTTGATTAAAGTTGACCCTTCTAGTGTAAGGATGTTCATCTTCTTGCATCATGGGCAAGTTGAATGCTAACCTAACATTTTCCGGACTAAAATCCAAGTATTTTCCCCGAACCATAGTAAGATAATTCTTTGGATCCGGGTTCACACTTTGGTCATGGTTCTTGGTGATCCATGCATTGGCATAGAACTCTTGAACCATCAAGATTCTGACTTGTTGAATGGGGTTGGTAAGCACTTCCCAACCTCTTCTTCGGATCTCATGGCGGATCTCCGGATATTCACCCTTTTTGAGTGAAAAGGGGACCTCGGGGATCACCTTCTTCAAGGCCACAACTTCATAGAAGTGGTCTTGATGCACCCTTGAGATGAATTTATCCATCTCCCATGACTCGGAGTGGAAGCTTTTGCCTTCCCTTTCCTCTTTCTAGAGGTTTCTCCGGCCTTGGATGCCATAAATGGTTATGGAAAAACAAAAAGCAATGCTTTTACCACACCAAACTTAAAAGGTTTGCTCATCCTCGAGCAAAAGAAGAAAGAAGAGAGTAGAAGAAGAAGAAATGAGGAAGAAGGGAGTGGCTTATGTATTCGGCCAAGGAGGTGGAGAAGTGGTGTTTAGGTTGTGTGAAAATGAAGGGGTGAAGAAGGGTTTATATAGGAGAGGGGGGAGATGGGGTTCGGCCATTATGGGTGGGTTTGGGAGGGAAAGTGGTTTGAATTTGAAGGGTGAGGTTGGTGGGGTTTTATGAAGGATGGATGTGAGTGGTGAAGAGAAAGATGGGATTTGATAGGTGAAGGGTTTTTGGGGAAGAGGTATTGAGGTGATTGGTGAATGGGTGAAGGAAAGAGAGAGTGGTGGGGTTGGTGGGGATCCTGTGGGGTCCACAGATCCTGTGGTGTCAAGGAAAAGTCATCCCTGCACCAAATGGCACTCAAAATCACGTTTTGAGCCATTTCTGGCGTTAAACGCCGGGCTGGTGCCCATTCCTGGCGTTTAACGCCAGGTTCTTGCCCTTTTCTGGCGTTTAACGCCAGTCTGGTGCCCCTTTCTGGCGTTAAACGCCCAGAATGGTGCCAGACTGGGCGTTAAACGCCCAAATGCTAGCCTCACTGGCGTTTAAACGCCAGTGATTTCTTCCTCCAGGGTGTGCTGTTTTTCTTCCTGTTTTTCATTCTGTTTTTGCTTTTTCAATTGATTTTGTGACTTCTCATGATCATCAACCTACAAAAGAAGATAAAATAACAAAGGAAAATATATAAAATATAACATTGGGTTGCCTCCCAACAAGCGCTTCTTTAATGTCAGTAGCTTGACAGAGGGCTCTCATGGAGCCTCACAGATACTCAGAGCAATGTTGGAACCTCCCAACACCAAACTTAGAGTTTGAATGTGGGGGTTCAACACCAAACTTAGAGTTTGGTTGTGACCTCCCAACACCAAACATAGAGTTTGACTGTGGGGTCTCTGTTTGACTCTGATTTGAGAGAAGCTCTTCATGCTTCTTCTCCATGGTGACAGAGGGATATCCTTGAGCCTTAAACACAAAGGATTCTTCATTCACTTGAATGATCAGTTCACCTCCATCAACATCAATCACAGCCTTTGCTGTGGCTAGGAAGGGTCTGCCAAGGATGATAGATTCATCCATGCACTTCCCAGTCTCTAGGACTATGAAATCAGTAGGGATATAATGGTCTTCAATCTTCACCAATACATCCTCTACAAGTCCATGAGCTTGTTTTCTTGAGTTGTCTGCCATCTCTAGTGAGATTCTTGCAGCTTGTACCTCAAAGATCCCTAGCTTCTCCATTACAGAGAGAGGCATGAGGTTTACACTTGACCCTAAGTCACACAGGGCCTTCTTGAAGGTCATGGTGCCTATGGTACAAGGTATGGAAAACTTCCCAGGATCTTGTTTCTTTTGAGGTAATTTCTGCCTAGACAAGTCATCCAGTTCTTTGGTGAGCAAAGGAGGTTCATCCTCCCAAGTCTCATTTCCAAATAACTTGTCATTTAGCTTCATGATTGCTCCAAGGTATTTAGCAACTTGTTCTTCAGTGACATACTCATCCTCTTCAGAGGAGGAATACTCATCAGAGCTCATGAAAGGCAGAAGTAAGTCCAATGGAATCTCTATGGTCTCATTTTGAGCCTCAGATTCCCATGGTTCCTCATTGGGGAACTCTGTGGAGGCTAGTGCACGCCCATTGAGGCCTTCCTCAGTGGCGTCCACTTCCTCTCCCTCCTCTCCAAATTCGGCCATGTTGATGGCCTTGCATTCTCCTTTTGGATTTTCTTCTGTATTGCTTGGAAGAGCACTTGGAGGGAGTTCAGTAATTTTCTTGCTCAGCTGTCCCACTTGTGCCTCCAAATTCCTAATGGAGGACCTTGTTTCAGTCATGAAACTTTGAGTGGTTTTGATTAGATCAGAGACCATGGTTGCTAAGTCAGAGGGGTTCTGCTTAGAGTTCTCTGTCTGTTGCTGAGAAGATGATGGAAAAGGCTTGCCATTGCTAAACCTGTTTCTTCCACCATTGTTGTTGTTGAAACCTTGTTGAGGTCTCTCTTGATTCTTCCATGAGAAATTTGGGTGATTTCTCCATGAAGAATTATAGGTGTTTCCATAGGGTTCTCCTAGGTAATTCACCTCTTCCATTGAAGGGTTCTCAGGATCATAAGCTTCTTCTTCAGATGAAGCATCCTTAGTACTACTTGGTGCATTTTGCATTCCAGACAGACTTTGAGAGATCAAATTGACTTTTTGAGTCAATATCTTGTTCTGAGCCAGAATGGCATTCAGAGTATCAATCTCAAGAACTCCTTTCTTCTGACTTGTCCCATTGTTCACAGGATTCCTTTCAGAAGTGTACATGAATTGGTTATTTGCAACCATTTCAATTAGCTCTTGAGCCTCTGTAGGCGTCTTCTTCAGATGAAGAGATCCTCCAGCAGAGCTATCCAAAGACATCTTGGATAGTTCAGAGAGACCATCATAGAAAATACCTATGATGCTCCATTCAGAAAGCATGTCTGAGGGACACTTTCTGATTAATTGTTTGTATCTTTCCCAAGCTTCATAGAGGGATTCTCCATCCTTCTGTCCAAAGGTTTGGACTTCCACTCTAAGCTTACTCAATTTTTGAGGTGGAAAGAACTTTGCCAAGAAGGCATTGACTAGCTTTTCCCATGAGTCTAGACTTTCTTTAGGTTGTGAGTCCAACCATGTCCTAGCTCTGTCTCTTACAGCAAAAGGGAATAGCATAAGTCTATAGACCTCAGGGTCTACCCCATTAGTCTTGACAGTGTCACAGATTTGCAAGAATTCAGCTAAGAACTGATGAGGATCTTCCAATGGAAGTCCATGGAACTTGCAATTCTGTTGCATTAGAGAAACTAATTGAGGCTTAAGCTCAAAGTTGTTTGCTCCAATGGCAGGGATAGAGATGCTTCTCCCATAGAAGTCGGGAGTAGGTGCAGTAAAGTCACCCAGCACCTTCCTTGCATTGTTGTTGTTTTCGGCTGCCATGTCTTCTTCTTCTTTGAAGATTTCTGTTAGGTCCTTTACAGAGAGTTGTGCCTTAGCTTCTCTTAGTTTTCGCTTCAAGGTCCTTTCAGGTTCAGGGTCAGCTTCAACAAGAATGCCTTTGTCTTTGTTCCTGCTCATATGAAAGAGAAGAGAACAAGAAAATATAGAATCCTCTATGTCACAGTATAGAGATTCCTTGAGGTGTCAGAGGAAAAGAAAAATAGAAGGAAGAGGTAGAAGAATTCGAACTTAATTAGATAGAGTTCGAATTGTGCATTGAGAAGGAGTGATACTCCATAAATAGAATGATGTGGGAAGAGAGGAAGAAATTTTCGAAAATCAAGTGAAATATTTTGAAAACATTTTTTTAAAAAAAATTTAATTAATTTTCGAAAATCAAGAGTGAGAAAGAGATCAAGTAATTTTTGAAAAAGATTTTTGAAATTAGAAATCAAAAAGATATGATTTGAAAACTATTTTGAAAAAGATGTGATTAAAAAGATATGATTGAAAAGTTATGGTTTTAAAAAGATATGATTGAAAAGATATGATTTTGAAAACAATTTAAAAAGATTTGATTTTAAAAATTAATGACTTGCCTAACAAGAAAAGATATGATTCAAACATTAAACCTCTCTCAACAGAAAAGGCAACATACTTAAAATGTTCAATCAAATCATTAATTGTTAGTAAGTATCCTTGAAAAAGGAAAGAAATTGATTTTGAAAACATTTGATTGAAAAGATATGATTTGAAAAAGATTTGATTTGGAAAAACTTTGAAAACTTGAAAAAATTTGATTTTGAAAACAAAATCCTCCCCCTTGTGCCATCCTGGCGTTAAACGCCCAGAATGGTATCCATTCTGGCGTTTAACGCCCAAAATGCTACCTTTTTGGGCGTTAAACGCCCAACCAGGTACCCTGGCTGGCGTTTAAACGCCAGTCTGTCCTTCTTCACTGGGCATTTTGAACGCCCAGCTTTTTCTGTGTAATTCCTCTGCTGCATGTTCTGAATCTTCAGTTCCCTGTACTATTGACTTGAAAATAGAACCAAGATCAAATAAACAAGGCATGCAAGACACCAAACTTAAGATTAGACGCTAGACTCAAACAAGAAACATAAAATCTTTTTTTGGTTTTTATGGTTTTGTAATTTTTTTTGTGCTTTTTTCGAAAATTATATGAAAATAGAAAATGAAAGTTTCAGAATTCTCAATTTGGATTCCAGGAATCATTGCAATGCTAGTCTAAGACTCCGGTCCAGGAATTAGACATGGCTTCACAGCCAGCCAAGCTTTCAAAGAAAGCTTCGGTCCAAAACACTAGACATGGCCAATGGCCAGCTAAGCCTTAGCAGATCATTGCTCCAACAGCAAGATTGATAGAAATCAACAAGCTCTTGTGATGATTAGTTGAAACCTCGGTCCAATAAGATTAGACATGGCTTCTCAGCAATCCAGATTTCAACAGATCATCATGAAACACTAGAATTTATTCTCAAGAACTCTAAAGAAAAATACCTAATCTAAGCAACAAGATGAACCGTCAGTTGTCCATACACAAGAACAATCCCCGGCAACGGCGCCAAAAACTTGGTGTTGTTGCCGGATTAAAACTTGGCACTGTTATTGCAGGGAACAAATGCGAAACCATAGTTAGGACATTTAATTCCCCGGCAACGGCGCCAAAAACTTGGTAGCGCGAAATTGTGATCACTACACAACTTTGCACAACTAACCAGCAAGTGCACTGGGTCGTCCAAGTAATACCTTACGTGAGTAAGGGTCGATCCCACGGAGATTGTTGGTATGAAGCAAGCTATGGTCACCTTGTAAATCTCAGTCAGGCAGACTCAAATGGGTATAGATGATGAATAAAGCATAAAGATAAAGATAGAGATACTTATGTATATCATTGGTGAGAGCTTCAGCTAAGCGTATGAAGATGCCTTCCCTTTCGTCTCTCTGCTTTCCTACTGTCTTCATCCAATCCTTCTTACTCCTTTCCATGGCAAGCTTATGCAAGGGTTTCACCGTTGTCAGTGGCTACCTCCCATCCTCTCAGTGAAAATGTTCCTATGCTCTGTCACAGCATATGGCTAATCAGCTGTCGGTTCTCGGTCAGGCCGAAATAGAATCCAGCGATTCTTTTGCATCTGTCACTAACGCCCCGCCTGCTAGGAGTTTGAAGCACGTCACAGTCATTCAATCATTGAATCCTACTCAGAATACCACAGACAAGGTTAGACCTTCCGGATTCTCTTGAATGCCGCCATCAGTTCTCGCCTATACCACGAAGACTCTGATCTCACGGAATGGCTGGCTCGTTTGTCAGGCGAGCACTCGATTTTCAGGCGATCAACCATGCATCGTGTATCAGGAATCCAGGAGATAAACACTAGAGCCTCGTATGCTTGTAGAACAAGAGTGGTTGTCAGTCACTTTGTTCATGAATGAGAATGATGATGAGTGTCACGGATCATCACATTCATCAATTTGAAGAACAAGTGATATCTTAGACAAAGAACAAGCGGAATTGAATAGAAGAACAATAGTAACTGCATTAATACTCGAGGTACAGCAGAGCTCCACACCTTAATCTATGGTGTGTAGAAACTCCACCGTTGAAAATACATAAGAACAAAGTCTAGGCATGGCCGTGAGGCTGACACAGTACATGATAAGGAAGTGGATCAGGATGTCTACAGATTATTACTGTTTCCATTTGCTGTAAAAGATCAAGCTAAGAGGTGGTTAAATAACCAGCCTAAGAACAGCATAAAAACATGGAAGCAGCTGTCAGAAAAATTTCTGAATCACTATTTCCCTCCAAAACGGATGACACAGCTAAGGCTAAGCATCCAAGGCTTCAAACAAGGAGATAATGAATCTCTTTATGATGCCTGGGAGAGATACAGAGAGATGCTAAGAAAATGCCCCTCTGAAATGTTTTCAGAATGGGTGCAATCAGACATCTTCTACTATGGGCTTACAGAAAAAGCTCAGATTTCTCTAGACCACTCAGCTGGTGGATCTATACATATGAGAAAAACAATTGAAGAAGCTCAAGAGCTTATTGATACAGTTGCCAGGAATCAACATCTGTACCTAAGCAGTGAATCTTCCATGAAAGAAGAAGCTAAAATAGTAACTGCTGAGCTCAGTCCGGTGGATCAGGCTAATGAATTCAATCAGCAATTAGACTTTCTAACTCAGCAGCTAGCCGAATTCAAGGAAATATTACAGGAAACAAGAATGGCTAACAGGAATATGGAAGTACAATTAAAGCAGACAGAAAAGCAACTGTCAAAATAAATAGCAGAAGAATGTCAAGCAGTTCAATTAAGAAGTGGGAAAACATTAAATACCTCACTTCAAAGCAGCAGGAAACCAAGAAATGAACAGGTGGATACTCAAAATCCCTCTGAGGACAATCAGAGCCCAGAGAGGAATAAAGCTGGCGCTGAACGCCCAGACCATGCTCATTCCTGGCGTTCAACGCCAGAAACAAGCATGAATCCGGCGTTGAACGCCCAAAGGGAGCATGGTTCTGGCGTTCAAAGGCCAGTGACAAACAAGGAAGTGGCGTCTAACACCACTCCAGCTCCCACCACTGGCATTCAAATGCCAGTAGGGAATCAGTCACATACAAGTGCTGATAACAACCCTTCTAAGAAGGCTTCCCAACCCACTTCTGTAGGTAATAAACCTGCAGCAACTAAGGTTGAGGAATACAAAGCCAAAATGCCTTATCCTCAAAAACTCCGCCAAGCGGAACAAGATAAGCAATTTGCCCGCTTTGCAGACTATCTCAAGACTCTTGAAATAAAGATTCCGTTTGCAGAAGCACTTGAGCAAATACCCTCTTATGCTAAGTTCATGAAAGAGATCTTAAGTCATAAGAAGGATTGGAGGGAAACTGAAAAAGTTTACCTCACTGAAGAATGCAGTGCAGTCATTCTGAAAAGCTTGCCTGAGAAGCTTAAATATCCTGGGAGCTTTATGATACCATGCACATTAGAGGGCACTTGCACCAAGCCAGCTTTATGTGATCTTGGGGCAAGTATCAATCTAATACCTGCATCTACTATCAGAAAGCTTGGTTTAACTGAAGAAATCAAACCAACCAGGATATGTCTTCAACTTGCTGATGGCTCCATTAAATACCCATCAGGCGTGATTGAGGACATGATTGTCAAGGTTGGGCCATTTGCCTTTCCTACTGACTTTGTGGTGCTGGAAATGGAGGAGCACAAGAGTGCAACTCTCATTCTAGGAAGACCTTTCCTAGCAACTGGCCGAACCCTCATTGACGTCCAAAAAGTGGAAGTAACCTTGAGAGTCAATGAGGATGAGTTCAAGTTGAATGTTGTCAAAGCTATGCAACATCCAGACACCCCAAATGACTGCATGAGTGTTGATATTATTGACTCTCTGGTAAGAGAGGTCAATATGGCTGAGAGTCTCGACTCAGAGCTAGAGGACATATTTAAAGATGTTCAGCCTGACCTGGAGGAATCAGAGAGAATAGTAGAACCTCTGAAAATCCCTCTGGAGGAGGAGAAACCTCCTAAACCCGAGCTCAAACCATTACCACCATCCCTGAAATATGCATTTCTGGGAGAAGGTGATACCCTTCCTGTAATCATAAGCTCTACCTTAGAGCCACAGGAAGAGGAAGCACTAATTCAAGTGCTAAGGACACACAAGATAGCTCTTGGGTGGTCCATCAGTGATCTTAAGGGCATTAGCCCAGCTAGATGCATGCACAAGATCTTACTGGAGGGTGACGCCAAGCTAGTGGTTCAACCACAAAGGCGGCTAAACCTAGCCATGAAGGAAGTGGTGCAGAAAGAGGTCACTAAGTTACTAGAGGCTGGGATTATTTATCCTATTTCTGACAGCCCCTAGGTGAGCCCTGTCCAAGTCGTCCCTAAGAAAGGTGGCGTGACAGTGGTTCATAATGAAAAAAATGAACTGGTTCCTACAAGAACAGTTACAGGGTGGCGTATGTGTATTGATTATAGAAGGCTCAATACAGCCACCAGAAAGGATCATTTTCCTTTACCATTCATAGACCAAATGCTAGAAAGACTAGCAGGTCATGAATACTACTGCTTCCTAGATGGATATTCAGGTTATAATCAAATTGCAGTAGATCCCCAGGATCAGGAGAAAACGGCATTCACCTGCCCATCTGGAGTATTTGCATACAGAAGGATGCCATTTGGCCTGTGCAATGCACCTGCAACCTTTCAGAGGTGCATGCTCTCAATTTTCTCTGATATGGTGGAAAAATTTCTGGAAGGCTTCATGGATGACTTTTCAGTGTTTGGAGACTCATTCAACTCCTGCCTTAACCATTTAGCACTTGTTCTAAAAAGATGCCAAGAGACTAACCTGGTTTTAAACTAGGAGAAGTGTCACTTTATGGTGACTGAAGGAATTGTCCTTGGGCACAAAATCTCGAACAAGGGGATAGAGGTGGATCAAGCTAAAGTAGAGGTAATTGAAAAATTACCACCACCTGCCAATGTTAAGGCAATCAGAAGCTTTCTGGGGCATGCAGGATTCTACAGGAGGTTTATAAAGGATTTTTCAAAAATTGCCAAACCTCTGAGCAACCTGCTAGCTGCTGACACGCCATTTATCTTTGATAAAGAGTGTCTGCAAGCATTTGAGACTCTGAAAGGTAAATTGGTTACAGCACCAATCATTTCTGCACCAGACTGGACGTTACCATTTGAATTAATGTGTGATGCCAGTGACCATGCTATTGGTGCAGTGTTGGGACAAAGGCATGACAAGCTTCTGCACGTCATTTACTATGCCAGTCGTGTTTTAAATGACGCACAGAAGAATTACACAACCACAGAAAAAGAGCTACTTACAGTGGTTTACGCCATTGATAAATTCAGATCCTATTTAGTAGGATCAAAAGTGATTGTGTATACAGATCATGCGGCTTTTAAATATCTACTCACAAAGCAGGATTCAAAACCCAGACTTATAAGATGGGTGCTGCTTCTGCAAGAGTTTGATATAGAAATAAGAGACAGAAAAGGAACAGAGAATCAAGTAGCAGATCACCTGTCCCGAATAGAACCAGTGGAAGGGGCGTCCCTCCCTCTCACTGAGATCTCTGAAACCTTTCCGGATGAGCAACTCTTTGCCATCCAGGAAGTGCCATGGTTTGCAGACATTGCAAACTACAAGGCAGTGAGATTTATACCCAAAGAGTACAGTAGACAGCAAATAAAGAAGCTGATCACGGATGCAAAGTATTATCTTTGGGATGAGCCGTATCTCTTTAAGAGATGTGCAGACGAAGTAATCCGTAGATGTGTGCCTAAGGAAGAAGCACAGGAGATCCTATGGCACTGCCATGGATCACAGTATGGAGGACATTTTGGAAGTGAGCGAACAGCCACAAGAGTCCTCCAAAGTGGCTTCTACTGGCCTACTCTCTATAAAGACTCCCGAGTGTATGTACTTAATTGTGACAGTTGCCAAAGATCTGGCAATCTACCTCACAGTTACGCCATGCCTCAGCAAGGGATCATGGAGATTGAGTTGTTTGATGTATGGGGCATTGACTTCATGGGACCCTTCCCACCATCATACTCAAACACTTATATTCTGGTGGCGGTGGATTATGTATCCAAATGGGTGGAGGCTATTGCAACACCCACCAATGACACTAAAACAGTGTTAAAATTCCTCCAGAAACACATCTTCAGCAGATTTGGTATGCCTAGAGTGTTAATCAGTGATGGGGGCACTCATTTCTGCAATAAACAGCTTTACTCTGCTCTGGTGCGTTATGGAGTTAGCCACAGGGTAGCTACTCCATATCACCCACAAACTAATGGGCAAGCTAAAGTCTCAAATAGAGAACTCAAAAGAATCCTGGAACGGACTGTAATTAACCGTAGAAGGGATTGGGCAAGAAGCTTGGATGATGCCCTGTGGGCATACAGAACAGCATTCAAGACCCCTATAGGGACCTCTCCATACCAGCTTGTGTATGGAAAGGCATGTCACTTGCCAGTGGAACTGGAACACAAGGCCTATTGGGCAACCAGATTCCTAAACCTTGATGCCAAATTAGCTGGAGAAAAACGATTGCTTCAGTTAAATGAGCTAGAGGAATTTAGACTCAATGCTTTCGAGAATGCAAAAATTTACAAAGAGAAAGCAAAAGATGGCATGATAAGAAATTGTCATCCAGAGTCTTTGAGCCAGGGCAGAAAGTTCTGCTATTTAATTCCAGGCTCAAAATATTCCCCGGGAAATTAAAATCCCGGTGGAGAGGTCCATATGTGATTACAAGCGTATCACCATATGGATACGTAGAGCTTCAGGATAATGAATCCAACAAAAAGTTCATTGTTAATGGACAGAGAATTAAACATTATCTTGAAAGTAACTTCGAGCAAGAATGCTCGAAACTGAGACTTGATTAGAACTCAGTGGTAGTCCAGCTAAAGACAATAAAGAAGCGCTTGCTGGGAGGCAACCCAACCATTTACAAAGTTTATTTACTAATTCAATAAATTTTCTTTTTTTACAGGTATGTGTCCAAGTATCTTCAAAGGGTAAAAATAGCAATTGATTGAATTTACAGAGTTACAGGGAAATTTGGAAGCTCACTGGCGTGAAAAAGCCAATAAGAAAGATTTTGGGCGTTGAACGCCCAAAAGAAGCACCCACTGGGCGTTCAACGCCAGTAAGGGTAGCCATCTGGGCGTTAAACGCCAGAAAGGAGCATCTTCTGGGCGTTGAACGCCAGAAAGAAGCACCTTCTGGGCGTTTAACGCTAGAGTGTTAGCATCCTGGGCGTTCAGAAAAACGCCCAGTGACAAAGGACTTCCTGGCGTTCAACGCCAGAAAGAAGCATCAGCTGGGCATTGAACGCCTAGGAGAAGCAGCATTTGGGCGTTAAACGCCCAAAACATGCATCGTTTGGGCGTTTACCGCCAGGATGGTGGGGAGGAGGTAAAATTCGTTTTTCTTTACAATTTTTCTAAATTTTTATGTTTCAATTCATGATTTCTTGCATAAACATGTTTCAAAATGTCATTCTTCAAAATCAAATTAGTTTTCTAAGAACCCTAATTTCTAAAATCCCTTTTTCAAAAATATCAAATGTATCTTAATTCATAAACACAAATCTTTTTCCAATCCAATTCTTTTTCAAATATTTTTAATTTCTTCTCATATCTTTTTCAACTCATCTTATCTTTTTTCGAAACTGCCTCTCCTTCTACTCCTCTCCTTTCCTTTCTTTTGCTTGAGGACAAGCAAACCTCTAAGTTTGGCGTGATTTGCCATGATCACTGAGTTAAAACTCATTAAGATCATGGCACCTAAGAGAACAGGAAGAGCAAGGATGTGAACTTAAGGGAGCTGAAGCATCAGAAATTAATTCTTGAAGGCACCCCACAGACTAGAGGAACATCCACTTCCCAAAATACAGGTTGTTAAGTTCTAATTCTAGCTTTAACTCTGTGATAGTATTATTATAGGATTTTACCTTAGAAGTTATATAGGAGTAGTAGTAATTAGCATATCTATTTTGGCTTTATTTCCAATTAAGTTATAACTTATTTTTCTCATCATCATCAAACATGAATAAAATAGTAGATTTGTAGAATAAAGAAGCAATTTAATTTTTTCGAGTTCTTAATAAGGAAAATTCTAATTATTTATATGTGGTGGCAATACTTTTTGTCTTCTGAATGAATGCTTGAACAGTGCATATTTTTTATATTGAATTTTATGAATGTTAAAATTGTTGGCTCCTGAAAGAATGATGAACAAGAGAAATGTTATTGATGATCTGAAAAATCATGAAATTGATTCTTGAAGCAAGAAAAAGCAGTGAAAAAAAAAAATTTCTTGCGAAAAAAAAAAATATTTGGATCAAAAGGAATAAAAGCCAAACAGCCCTTAAAACCAAAAGGCAAGGGTGAAAAGGATCCAAGGCTTTGAGCATTAATGGATAGGAGGGCCCAAGGAAATAAATCCAGGCCTAAGCGGCTAAATCAAGCTGTCCCTAACCATGTGCTTGTGGCATGCAGGTCCAAGTGAAGAGCTTGAGACTGAGTGGTTAAAGTCGTGATCCAAAGCAAAAGAGTGTGCTTAAGAACTCTGGACACCTCTAATTGGGGACTCTAGCAAAGCTGAGTCACAATCTGAAAAGGTTCACCCAATTATGTGTCTGTGGCATTTATGTATCCGGTGGTAATACTGGAAAACAAAGTGCTTAGGGCCACGGCCAAGACTCATAAAGTAGCTGTGTTCAAGAATCAACATACTAAACTAGGAGAATCAATAATACTATCTGAATTCTGAGTTCCTATGGATGCCAACCATTCTGAATTTCAAAGGATAAAGTGAGATGCCAAAACTGTTCAGAAGCAAAAAGCTACTAGCCCCGCTCATCTAATTAGAATCTGAGCTTCACTTGAAACTCTGAGATATTATTGTTTATTAATTTCTTTTCATCCTATTTTATTTATCTATGAACGTTGATGCGCTATAAACTGAGTATAGCTACGATTAAGGAAATTGCACGAACGGCAAAATTCCTTCTGGCAAGTGCACCGGTTATCGTCGTCAAGTAAAAACTCACAATAGAGTGAGGTCGAATCCCACAAGGATTGGTTGATTGAGCAATTCGAATTAGAAGTTTGTTTAGTTGAGCGGAATCAATTTTTGGATGTGAAATGGCATAAAATAAATGTGGCAGGAAACGTAAATTGCAAGGAATTGAAATTGCATAAACTTAAATTGCGAGAATTAAGGTGCGAGAAAGTAAATTGCTGAAAGTAAAAGGGAATTGGGGTGATTGCATGAATTGAAATTTGCAGAATGTAAATAGAAAGTGTAGATCAGAGATGGGGAGTTCATTGGGTATTAGGAGATATTGAGATCTCCGAATCAAAACATTTTCATCTCTTCCTCAACCAATGCATTCATTGAATCTTGCTTGGCAATCTTATATGATTGGATCCCAATTCCTTGGCTCACCAATTCTCTCTAAAAACAAACAAATTCCCAATCCCTTGGTTTAAATGTTCATAAGAAGAGATGATGCTTGATCACTAATTATACCACACAGTTTCATGAACCACAATTTGGTAGGATTACATGTCACAATATCCATCCAAACCCCAATCCAATTCACTGTGAGAAAGCTTCTCTAGCATGAATCCATCATTCCTTTCCCAAGGTTCCGAAGGATTCCAATTATGGATAGTTTCTTTCCCAAGACAACTACCCAATGGAATTAGATCGAGAAGCTTTCTAACAAAATTCAAGAGAAAAGATTGAAGAAGAAGATGAAAACTATTATTGATTCATTGAATTACAATAGAGCTCCCTAACCCAATGAAAGGGGTTTAGTGTGTCATAGCTCAAAATTCAATTACAAGCTGATGAAAAGTTCTAAAGTATCCGAAAGGTTCAAAAGATGTCAAAAAGTGTCAACTAACTTCAATTCTATCCTATTTATACACTTTCTAAATTGAGCTTCTGTTGTGTTTCTTGGGCTTTGAGGCCTTTCCTTGATTTCCTTTTGCCTTGGGTTTATGGTCCATAATTCTGATGAGACTGTGATCCAATTCTGCAACATTCATTGACCAAACTTAGTGATAAACAAGTAATGACACACGGCTCAACAAATTGAATTCCAGACTCATCAATTCTTCAGGCCCAATCTCATAAACCATGATATTCACTTGGGTTTCACACCATAATACGTTTAAGTTAGTATTTGTGCTCAATTGCTAACTTAAACTTCAATATATTTGGCCCAGAAACCTTTTCAAATGGTGGTGTTTAAGTTGAAGTTTAAGTTTCAGTTTAAGGTCAAACTAAAACTTAAACGTGGAATTGGAAGAAAGCAACCCAAGAGAGTGAATATATCGAACACGTTTAACCTCCAGTTTGAGGTCAAACTGGAGGTTAAACTTGGAAATGAAGAAAGCAAGCTCTGGAGGGAATTAGGATCGAACACGTTTAACCTCCAGTTTGAGGTCAAACTGGAGGTTAAACGTGGAATGAAGAAAACACCCTGGAGGAAGGAAAACCATCGAACACGTTTAACCTCCAGTTTGAGGTCAAACTGGAGGTTAAACGTGGAAACACTTCCCTTTCATTGAGTCGTCACTTTGTCCTCTTGTCAACCTTGCCAATTTGATGCCAAATATGGACTATTATACCTCGTTGGAAAGCTATGGATGTCTACTTTCCAATGCAACTGGAAGCACCTCAATTGGAGTTCTACAACTCGAGTTATACTCCATGGAAGGTGAAGAGGTCAGCTGGCCTGATTGCATGTTGGTATTCTCTTCTATGCACATTACGGGGCTGTTTTCGCCCTCAATTTTTAGTATCCACCATGCATGCCATATATGCTTGGAAAGCTCTAGATGTCTTCTTTCCAATGCATTTTGAATCACCTCATTTGGAGTTTTGTAGCTCAAGTTATTTATGTTTGAAGAAGGCATGGTCAAGCTGTCCCATATAACACGTTTAACCTCCAGTTTGAGGTCAAACTGGAGGTTAAACTTGGAAATGAAAATCACACCCTGGAGGAGAATGACCATCGAACACGTTTAACCTCCAGTTTGAGGTCAAACTGGAGGTTAAACGTGGAACTCTCCTGGTGCCTATCTAGCTTCTGGCGTTTAACCTCCAGTTTGAGGTCAAACTGGAGGTTAAACGTGGAATGCTTCTTGGTGAGAAATGAAGTGTCGAACACGTTTAACCTCTAGTTTGAGGTCAAACTGGAGGTTAAACGTGGAAATGCTTTTGTGCCTCCCTTAGTTCAATTCATCATTCTGGCGTTTAACCTCCAGTTTGAGGTCAAACTGGAGGTTAAACGTGGAATGCTCATTAGTGCCATTTCTCATTCTGGCGTTTAACTTCCAGTTTGAGGTCAAACTGGAGGTTAAACGCCAGTTACAGCATTTCCTTTCTTCTTATGAATTTGGCGTTTAAGCTCCAGTTTAACCTTAAACTGGAGCTTAAACGTCCCATTTAACAATCAAGCTTCCTTTATTGATTTTTGTTGCTTCCTTGCCTAGCCTCTTCTTCCTTGAAATCATCCAAACAATTGCATCAAAGTCTTGCAAAATTTCATGAGAATTCATCCATTGATAGCATTCAAGTAATATCACTAAAAACTCATGAAAATTGCATCAAAATCATAATGTTTGGATGGTTCATTGCTTTGTTGTTCAATTAACCATTCTTGGTTACTTTAAGCTCAAGAAAATGTATAAAACAACTAAAACTAAAAGAAAAATGCTAGTGAAACTAGCCTAAGATGCCTTGGCATCACAACACCAAACTTAATACTTGCTTGTCCCTAAGCAAGTCCTGAGTTAATTGAGAAGAAAGTATGAAACAGAAAGCAATTACATTGGCTATATTAGCAAGCATTTGAAGTTCATCAGAAGGGTTTTATGCAGAAAGTTGTAGCATCACTTTTTCATTCTTATCATGTAGAATTATCACTTTTTCATTGCATCCATCAAACACTGCTATGGCCTCTTGTTATTCTTATGTCTTTGGCACTTTTTCCTTTCTTTGTTTTTCTTTTTCTTGGAGCTCTTTGCTCCTTGTTTGCTCAGTGTCATGTGTTGCACAAGCCTTTGGCATTTTCTTTTTCTTATCAGTGCATTACACATATCCACTACAGGCATTTTAGTTCACATTTCTTCTTGAGACATTGGTGCCCAGCACCTCTTTGTGTGACTAAATGTTTTGTATTTAGGTTGCTCTTGATAATGGACTTTTGGTCGATAATCCCGGGTTAGTTAACCCAAGTTACCAAGTGTTGAAACACTCCACAGAACCTATTCATCCAAGCAGATCCTAGTACATAAACACCACAGGCATATGTCTCAGAAGTTCAAACCATTGGTGCCTAGCTTATTTTCTCAAATTTTTTTTTTTTGCTTTTTGGTTGCCCTTTTCAGTGGCTTTTTCTTCTTCTTTTTCTTTTCTTTTTCATGGCCAAAGACATTTATTAATCAAGATCCATAGACAGTATTCAACTTCTACACAAAAATGATCATTCTACACTCAATTTCCAGTGAGCTAACTAAACAATCAAACATGCATACCACCACTTAATTCTACTTGATTTGTCACTAATTGAGCCAAGTTACTTTTGTTCACACTTTTCTTTTATTTTTGGAAACAGAACAAGCATGGCAAGCATTTGTTTAAGAAGGTGAGTTATATCCAAACATCTAGGCGTTTCACTTTATTCAAAGCAATAAACAGGCAAACATGCTAAAAACTTCACATTCCAAAAAGATTCAACAATTACACTTTAAACCAGAACAAGCATGCTCTTGTTTGCTTTTTTTTTTAGAAAATGGTCAAGAAACAACACCACCTTGTGAGATTTCTTGTTTTCTCTTTGTTGCCAGGAAACAATTTGATTTCTCCTTCTTCTCCTAGTTGTTGATTCATGTTCTTTCTAAGATCCTTGTTTCCTTTCCTGCAAGGAGTGATGAAGTTGCTTGCTTCTCAAGCACTTGAATGGTTAGCTCACTATATATGGGCAAGTGTCTGAGTCTTAAGTTGGTGTGTGAACACCAAACTTAGTCTCCTACTTACTCCTCTGCTCTTTGAATCCTTGAATTCTTCTTGGAATGAAGTTGCTGCTAAGGATTTTAAGCATTTTGTGATTGCTTAGAATGGTTGTTCCTTTCATATAATTCAAAGGTTGTTGTGTTCAAGTAATCTATATGGTGGAACACCAAACTTAGAGTCACACATTCCCCTTTGAATTATTGATCCACAATTCATTGTTTGGTGTGAAACACCAAACTTAATTCCTTGCAATGCACAGAAATTGCTTCACCTTTTTATTGAAACAAATAAAAGAAACAGTAAAGGAGTATTACCTCAGGTTGGGTTGCCTCCCAACAAGCGCTTCTTTAACATCACTAGCTTGACGGTTGTCTTCCTCAGTTGAGGTGATATTTAACCTTGTCCTTTTCATCCACATCTCCCAAGTAATGTTTGAGTCTTTGACCATTCACAGTGAAGGTTCGTTGTGACTTTTCTTCCATGATTTCTACTTGTCCATATTGGGAGACCTTGGTGACAAGGAATGGTCCAGACCACCTTGATTTTAGCTTCCCTGGGAATAGCTTCAGCCTAGAATTGTAGAGCAATACTTTTTGTCCCTCTTCAAATTTCCTTGGGGCTATGTCGCTGTCATGCTTCTTCTTTGCTCTTTCTTTGTAAATTTTGGCATTCTCATAAGCTTCAGCTCTGAATTCTTCCAACTCTTGAATTTGCAACATCCTTCTTTCTCCAGCAGCTTTGCTGTCTAAGTTCAAGAGTTTCAAGGCCCAGAATGCCTTATGCTCTAACTCCAGTGGTAGATGGCAGGCTTTTCCATATACTAGTTGGTAAGGAGACATTCCAATTGGTGTTTTGAAAGCTGTCCTATATGCCCAAAGAGCATCATCTAGCTTAATCGACCAGTCCTTCCTTGAAGTTCCCACAGTCTTTTCCAGGATCCTTTTTAGTTCCCTATTAGATATTTCGGCTTGCCCATTTGTCTGTGGATGGTATGGTGTGGCTACCTTGTGTTTGACTCCATATTTTAGAAGCAATGCCTCTAATGGTTTGTTACAGAAGTGGCTTCCTCCATCACTGATGATTGCTCTTGGAACCCCAAAACGGCAAAAAATGTGTTTTCTGAGGAAGTTCATGACTACCTTATTGTCATTGGTTGGAGTTGCTATTGCTTCAACCCACTTGGAGACATAGTCTACTGCCACAAGAATGTAGTTATTTGAGTATGAGGTGGGGAAGGGTCCCATGAAATCTATCCCCCATACATCAAACAATTCAAGTTCCAGAATGAATTGTTGTGGCATGTCATTTCTTCTTGGTAGGTTCCCTGCTTTCTGGCATTCATGGCAGTGCTTCACTAGTTCCTTTGCATCTTTGAAGATAGTGGGCCAATAAAATCCACACTGCAACACCTTAGCTGCTGTTCTTTCTCCTGCAAAATGTCCTCCATAGGTGGAACCATGGCAGTCCCATAAGACTTTCCTTCCTTCTTCCTCTGATATGCATCTTCTGAGTAGGCCATCAGAACATTTTTTGAACAAGTATGGTTCGTCCCAGATGAAGTATTTGGCATCATTTACCAATTTCTTCCTTTGATGCTTGTTAAATTCCAACGGCAAACTCCCAGTAGCTTTGAAGTTTGCTATGTCTGCAAACCAGGGTGCCTTGTGAATCATCATGAGTTGTTCATCAGGAAAGCATTCATTTATATGTGTGCTTTGTGTGCTTCCTTCTTCACATGGTATCCTTGATAAATGGTCTGCCACCTTGTTCTCTACACCCTTCTTGTCTTTGATTTCAATGTCAAATTCCTGCAACAAGAGAACCCATCTAATAAGTCTTGGTTTGGATTCTTGTTTAGCAAGTAAGTATTTTAAAGCTGAATGATCAGTGAAAACAATGACTTTAGATCCAATGAGATAGGATCTAAATTTGTCAAATGCAAAGACTATTGCCAAGAGTTCTTTTTCAGTGGTTGTGTAATTCCTTTGGTTATCATTCAAGACCTTACTGGCATAATAAATCACATGTACCAAATTGTTTTTCCTTTGTCCTAACACTGCCCCAATAGCAAGGTCTGATGCATCACACATCAGTTCAAAAGGTAGGTTCCAATCAGGTGGGGCAATGATAGGTGCAGAGGAAAGTTTTTGCTTCAAAAGTTCATATGCTAACATGCAATTCTTATCAAATACAAAGGGTGTATTAGAGACAAGTAAGTTACTCAAAGGTTTAGCTATTTTAGAAAAGTCTCTAATAAACCTTCTGTAAAAGCCAGCGTGTCCCAAAAAACTTCTAACTGCCTTGACATTACTTGGTGGAGGTAATTTTTCAATGAGTTCCACCTTAGCTCTGTCCACCTCAATGCCTCTATTAGACACTTTATGGCCAAGGACTATTCCTTCTGTGACCATGAAATGACACTTTTCCCAGTTTAGTACTAGGTTGGTCTCTTGGCATCTCTTAAGCACCAAGGCAAGGTGGTGTAGGCAGCTAGGAAAAGAATTCCCAAACACAGAAAAATCATCCATGAATACTTCAATAAACTTTTCGATCATGTCCGAAAAGATGGACAGCATGCACCTTTGGAAAGTTGCAGGTGCATTGCACAATCCAAAGGGCATGCGTCTATACGCAAACACTCCATATGGACAAACAAATGATGTTTTCTCTTGATCTCTTGGATCAACTACTATCTGATTATAGCCTGAGTATCCATCTAGGAAGCAATAGTAAGCATGTCCTGCAAGCCTTTCAAGCATCTGATCCATGAATGGAAGTGGGAAATGATCTTTTCTGGTGGCTTCATTGAGCTTCCAGTAGTCTATGCACATCCTCCACCCAGTAACAGTTCTTGTGGGTATGAGTTCGTTCCTCTCATTTGGCACCACAGTTATGCCACCTTTCTTGGGAACTACATGGATGGGACTAACCCATGGGCTATCAGAAATGGGGTAGATTACCCCTGCCTGCCATAACTTCATGACCTCCTTTTGTACCACTTCTTTCATTGCGGGATTCAATCTTCTCTGAGCTTGAATGGAGGATCTAGCATCTTCTTCTAACAAGATTTTATGCATGCATATGGATGAACTTATCCCCTTCAAATCAGCTAGGGTCCATCCAATGGCATCTTGATGGGTTTGTAGCACCTTGATCAATTCTTCTTCCTGTTCTTGGCTAAGGGCGGAGCTAATGATAACAGGATGGCTCTCATCACTACCCAAGTATGCATACTTGAGATTAGGGGGTAATGCTTTGAGCTCAGGTTTTGGTGCTTCCTTCTCTTCTTTCACTCTTTCTGGCATGCTTGGCATGGTTGTTTCAGCAGCCTTTATGTCACTAACTTCCATATCCTTGGTGAACTCCTCCTCTGCCACTTCCTTTGTTGTTTCCTCAAAGGTTTCTTGTACTGCAATGTCCACTACATCCACCCTCATGCATTCCTGAAGTGATTCTGATGGATAGCTCATTGCCTTGAATACATTAAACACCAATTTCTCATCATGTAGTCTAAGAGTGAGTTCACCCTTTTGAACATCTATGATGGCTCCAGCAGTAGCCAGGAAGGGTCTTCCCAGAATGATTGAAGCTTTGGCTTCTTCCTCCATATCCAACACCACAAAATCAGCAGGGAATATAAAATCTCCCACTTTTACCAACAAATCCTCAACTATTCCATGAGGGAATTTAAAAGTTCGATCTGCCAATTGCAGGGCCATTCTTGTTGGTTTGGCTTCTTCAATCTTCATTCTTCTCATCATGGTTAGAGACATCAAATTGATACTGGCCCCTAAGTCACACAAGGCCTTCTCCACCATGACTTCTCCTATGATGCAAGGGATTTGGAAACTGCCTGGATCTTTCAATTTCTGAGGCAATTTGTGTTGAATGATGGCACTGCATTCTTCAGTTAACAACACAGTTTCCTCATTCCTCCAGCTTCTCTTCTTGGTCATTAATTCCTTCAAGAATTTTGCATAGAGTGGCATTTGCTCTATTGCCTCAGCAAAAGGAATGTTGATTTGAAGCTTCTTGAAAATCTCTAAGAATCTGGAGAATTGGCCGTCCTTTTCTCTTTTCATCAAACGTTGAGGATATGGTGCCTTGGGTGTATAAGGCTTCAGGACCTCTTTTTCTTTTTCTCTTGTTGCAGAAGGTGTAGAGGATTGTCCCTGTTCCTTGTCTCTCACATTTTCCTTTGCTTCATCCTCTGTGGTTTCCTTTGAGATCTCTTTTAGCTTTGTTCCACTTCTGAGGGTTATGGCTTTACATTCTTCCCTTGCAATAGCCTTGGCAGCATGAGAAACGCTTGGCCCAGGGGTTTGCTTGGACAAATACATAATTTGATTTTCTAGCTTCTGCATGGCAGCTCCTTGGTTTTGCAAGTTGGAAGTTACTTCTTCCTTAAAGGCTTTCAATTCGATTATGTCTTGACCCATGGTTGTAAGCATTCTTTCTATCCTGTTTAATTGGTCTTGAAATTGTTGGTTCGGATTGGGTTGGGCAGTTTGATTGTTTTGGCCATTATATGGTGGTTGGGAGTAAGTGTTTTGTGTGGTTTGGTATGATCTTTGGTTGGAGTTTTGGTATGTGGAATTGTTATGTTGGTTGTGGTTGTAAGGTTTGTGGTTTTGTGGTTGGGTTTGCTGGTTTCCCCACCCAAAGTTTGGGTGGTTTTTCCATCCTGCGTTGTAAGTGTTGGAATGTGGATCATATGATTGCCTTTGTTGATTTCCCACATAATTGGCCTCTTCCCAATCACCTCCTTCAATGCTTACTTCCTCTTGATCTTGTGTGTGTATTGCAGCCACTTGCTTTGAGTCCAATTTCCTTGTGAGCTCTGCTAGTTGCTTGGCAAACACCTTGTTTTGGGCTAAAATTGTATCAACATGGTTCAGCTCCATGACTCCCTTAGTGTTGTGTCTCTCTGAAGCATAGTAGTATTCATTCTCAGCCACTGTCTCAATCACTTCAATGGCTTCTTCCACAGTCTTTTTCCTGTTCAATGAGCCTCCTGATGAATGGTCTACAGCCTTCCTTGATTCATAAGAAAGTCCATCATAGAAGATGTGCAATTGCACCCATTCAGGGAACATGTTGGGTGGACATTTCCTTGTCAATTCTTTGAACCTATCCCATGCCTCGTAGAGCGTCTCACCATCTTGTTGTCTAAAAGTTTGAACCTCAGATCGAAGCCTATTGACCTTTTGTGGGGGGTAGAAACGTGCCAGAAACTTGCTCTCCACCTCCTCCCAGGTTGTTAGGCTGTCCCTTGGGAATGATTCCAGCCACTTAGCTGCCTTGTCCCTAAGTGAAAATGGGAATAAGAGCAGTTTATAGGCATCGTCCTGGACTCCATTGGACTTCACAGTGTCGCAAATTCTCAGGAATTTGGTGAGATGTTGGTTTGGGTCTTCATTAACACTCCCACCAAATGAACAATGGTTTTCCACCAATGATATTAACTGTGGTTTGAGTTCAAAATTATTGGCCTGAATGGGTGGTTTCTGAATGCTGCTACCACAATTCCCAGAGGTTGGGTTTATGTATGAACCAAGAACCCTCCTCTCAGGGATGGCATTGTTTCCATCAGCCCTCTCATGGTTGTGAAATTCTCTATCCATGTTGAGATCTAGAGCTTCCTCAAAGTTGTCCTCAGATTCTCCTTCAGATTCTTCCTCCCTCAGTACTCTCTTCCCTCTTGCTTCCCTTCTAAGCCTATGAAGGATCCTCTCTGGTTCGGTATATGGAGGAGTTGATGCCTCTCCTCTTCTACCTGTCATACAAGAACACACCACAAGCAACAAACAAGTGGAATACTCTTGGTTAATGGAAGAGTATTGGTTAGAGCAGTTGAGGAATTAATTCAAATAGTTAGTGGGTTAGTGAGTTAGTTGCTAGAATTGAAAGGCATAAGAAAGAAAAAGCAAATAACAGAGTGCAGAAATTAAAATTCAACAAGTAAATTAACAAAACAAAAAAAATGCTCAATCTAGTTAACTTCCAATTTGAGAATTGTCAATCGAAAACCAATCCCCGGCAACGGCGCCATAAACTTGATGCGCTATAAACTGAGTATAGCTACGATTAAGGAAATTGCACGAACGGCAAAATTCCTTCCGGCAAGTGCACCGGTTATCGTCGTCAAGTAAAAACTCACAATAGAGTGAGGTCGAATCCCACAAGGATTGGTTGATTGAGCAATTCGAATTAGAAGTTTGTTTAGTTGAGCGGAATCAATTTTTGGATGTGAAATGGCATAAAATAAATGTGGCAGGAAACGTAAATTGCAAGGAATTGAAATTGCATAAACTTAAATTGCGAGAATTAAGGTGCGAGAAAGTAAATTGCTGAAAGTAAAAGGGAATTGGGGTGATTGCATGAATTGAAATTTGCAGAATGTAAATAGAAAGTGTAGATCAGAGATGGGGAGTTCATTGGGTATTAGGAGATATTGAGATCTCCGAATCAAAACATTTTCATCTCTTCCTCAACCAATGCATTCATTGAATCTTGCTTGGCAATCTTATATGATTGGATCCCAATTCCTTGGCTCACCAATTCTCTCTAAAAACAAACAAATTCCCAATCCCTTGGTTTAAATGTTCATAAGAAGAGATGATGCTTGATCACTAATTATACCACACAGTTTCATGAACCACAATTTGGTAGGATTACATGTCACAATATCCATCCAAACCCCAATCCAATTCACTGTGAGAAAGCTTCTCTAGCATGAATCCATCATTCCTTTCCCAAGGTTCCGAAGGATTCCAATTATGGATAGTTTCTTTCCCAAGACAACTACCCAATGGAATTAGATCGAGAAGCTTTCTAACAAAATTCAAGAGAAAAGATTGAAGAAGAAGATGAAAACTATTATTGATTCATTGAATTACAATAGAGCTCCCTAACCCAATGAAAGGGGTTTAGTGTGTCATAGCTCAAAATTCAATTACAAGCTGATGAAAAGTTCTAAAGTATCCGAAAGGTTCAAAAGATGTCAAAAAGTGTCAACTAACTTCAATTCTATCCTATTTATACACTTTCTAAATTGAGCTTCTGTTGTGTTTCTTGGGCTTTGAGGCCTTTCCTTGATTTCCTTTTGCCTTGGGTTTATGGTCCATAATTCTGATGAGACTGTGATCCAATTTTGCAACATTCATTGACCAAACTTAGTGATAAACAAGTAATGACACACGGCTCAACAAATTGAATTCCAGACTCATCAATTCTTCAGGCCCAATCTCATAAACCATGATATTCACTTGGGTTTCACACCATAATACGTTTAAGTTAGTATTTGTGCTCAATTGCTAACTTAAACTTCAATATATTTGGCCCAGAAACCTTTTCAAATGGTGGTGTTTAAGTTGAAGTTTAAGTTTCAGTTTAAGGTCAAACTAAAACTTAAACGTGGAATTGGAAGAAAGCAACCCAAGAGAGTGAATATATCGAACACGTTTAACCTCCAGTTTGAGGTCAAACTGGAGGTTAAACTTGGAAATGAAGAAAGCAAGCTCTGGAGGGAATTAGGATCGAACACGTTTAACCTCCAGTTTGAGGTCAAACTGGAGGTTAAATGTGGAATGAAGAAAACACCCTGGAGGAAGGAAAACCATCGAACACGTTTAACCTCCAGTTTGAGGTCAAACTGGAGGTTAAACGTGGAAACACTTCCCTTTCATTGAGTCGTCACTTTGTCCTCTTGTCAACCTTGCCAATTTGATGCCAAATATGGACTATTATACCTCGTTGGAAAGCTATGGATGTCTACTTTCCAATGCAACTGGAAGCACCTCAATTGGAGTTCTACAACTCGAGTTATACTCCATGGAAGGTGAAGAGGTCAGCTGGCCTGATTGCATGTTGGTATTCTCTTCTATGCACATTACGGGGCTGTTTTCGCCCTCAATTTTTAGTATCCACCATGCATGCCATATATGCTTGGAAAGCTCTAGATGTCTTCTTTCCAATGCATTTTGAATCACCTCATTTGGAGTTTTGTAGCTCAAGTTATTTATGTTTGAAGAAGGCATGGTCAAGCTGTCCCATATAACACGTTTAACCTCCAGTTTGAGGTCAAACTGGAGGTTAAACTTGGAAATGAAAATCACACCCTGGAGGAGAATGACCATCGAACACGTTTAACCTCCAGTTTGAGGTCAAACTGGAGGTTAAACGTGGAACTCTCCTGGTGCCTATCTAGCTTCTGGCGTTTAACCTCCAGTTTGAGGTCAAACTGGAGGTTAAACGTGGAATGCTTCTTGGTGAGAAATGAAGTGTCGAACACGTTTAACCTCTAGTTTGAGGTCAAACTGGAGGTTAAACGTGGAAATGCTTTTGTGCCTCCCTTAGTTCAATTCATCATTCTGGCGTTTAACCTCCAGTTTGAGGTCAAACTGGAGGTTAAACGTGGAAATGCTTTTGTGCCTCCCTTAGTTCAATTCATCATTCTGGCGTTTAACCTCCAGTTTGAGGTCAAACTGGAGGTTAAACGTGGAATGCTCATTAGTGCCATTTCTCATTCTGGCGTTTAACTTCCAGTTTGAGGTCAAACTGGAGGTTAAACGCCAGTTACAGCATTTCCTTTCTTCTTATGAATTTGGCGTTTAAGCTCCAGTTTAACCTTAAACTGGAGCTTAAACGTCCCATTTAACAATCAAGCTTCCTTTATTGATTTTTGTTGCTTCCTTGCC
This sequence comes from Arachis stenosperma, assembly GCF_014773155.1. Taxonomy (NCBI): domain Eukaryota; kingdom Viridiplantae; phylum Streptophyta; class Magnoliopsida; order Fabales; family Fabaceae; genus Arachis; species Arachis stenosperma. Next base: position 105,075,582 of record NC_080380.1, on the reverse strand, counting down.
TAGCCTCTTCTTCCCTGAAATCATCCAAACAATTGCATCAAAGTCTTGCAAAATTTCATGAGAATTCATCCATTCATAGCATTCAAGTAATATCACTAAAAACTCATGAAAATTGCATCAAAATCATAATGTTTGGATGGTTCATTGCTTTGTTGTTCAATTAACCATTCTTGGTTACTTTAAGCTCAAGAAAATGTATAAAACAACTAAAACTAAAAGAAAAATGCTAGTGAAACTAGCCTAAGATGCCTTGGCATCAAACGTGTGCCTGACAACCACCTCCGTTCTACATCAGATTGAATGAGTATCTCTTAGATTCCTTAATCAGAATCTTCGTGGTATAAGCCGGATTGATGGCGGCATTCATGAGAATCCGGAAAGTCTAAACCTTGTTTGTGGTATTCCGAGTAGGATTCTGGGATTGAATGACTGTGACGAGCTTCAAACTCCTGAAGGTTGGGCGTTAGTGACAGACGCAAAAGAATCAATGGATTCTATTCCAACCTGATTGAGAACCGACAGATGATTAGCCATGCTGTGACAGAGCATAGGAACGTTTTCACTGAGAGGATGGGAGGTAGCCATTGACAACGGTGACACCCTACATAGAGCTTGCCATGGAAGGACCTTGCGTGTGTTGAAGGATTTCAAGGAAGAGT